>NC_079442.1:37632486-37932486 GCF_903798145.1 Danio aesculapii | reverse complement strand
ATCAAAAAGTTCAGAATTGCCGTGAGATTGTGTTGGGTTTAATTATCATCCTTTACAGTAGCATTGCTTTAGATTAACTTACCATTTATGTATAGTGAACTGGTGATCTGGGACGTTCAGCAAAGACAGACTATTGTGCATATTTTTAGATAAATGACAATAATTCTTTTTAAAATTGCTTTTTTTTTTTCAAGAAATGTTTTGTTGAATAAAGTGTATGTATACAACATTTGCTTGTTTTTGAAATATCTAATTATTTAAATTTTGTGGCTAAGATATTATTTATTTGTTTAATTTTGGTGTGGCCCAGTGGCGTTGCGAGGGGGGCTTTGGGGGCTTAAGCCCCTGATGTATTGATGTATTTCATCTACACGATAATTCTCTAATTCTCATTAGATTATAAGTAGACTGTTAGGTTAGAGTTAGGGTTGGGGTTAGGGTTAGTGTAAGTTGACATGTACTTGTAAAGCTTCTTATAGTCAGTTAAATGTCTGTTGAAGGAGCAGTATTAACAGATATAAAGCAGACAGTCTACTCATACTTAAATGGACCATTAAAATAAAGTGTTACCCAAAATACTTGCATTTGAGTAAAAATATAGCAACTATATTTATTTTCTTATGCTCTCCAAGGCTTTCCAATTTCAAAATAAAATTAAACTGGATTTGAAATTCAATACAATTTGGTGCAATTACAAAATAAAAGAACTGTTTTCTATTTTAATATTTTAGAATATGCCATTTAGTCCTGCAACTCAGAGCTGAATGTTTGGCATTAATCCAGTCAAATGATTCTTCAGAAATTATTATTCTAAAGAGCTTGGTGGTCAAAAAAAGTTTGGTGGTCAAAAAATATTTGACTGAAAACTTATTAGCTTCTTTGATGAACACAAAGGTTTATTGAACAACATTTATTTGAAATAGAAACTTTCAGTTTTACTCAATTTTCAATGTTTTTTTTACATTTACCTACCGTACATTTTGATCATTTTAACCCATTCTTGTTTATTAAAAGCATTATTTATTTTATAGACCATTTTGAGGGATGTAAACAAACACAATGGTCCCAAATTATTTCCTGTTTTGCATTTTTAATTTGTATAGATTCAAATAATCCAAAAGGAGCCACATATTAATAAATATTGTGATGATAGCTGTTTTAACAATAAGTTATGATTGAATTGCCTCTTGTTACAGTTATAAAATAGTTTGACAACAAGCAGGAAATATTCATGGACCAATGACATCACCACGTTAAAATGGTCTATTCAAATGTACACCTATAAATCTACAGCCTAATTTTAATATTATATTATTACATATAACTAATGTTACATGTGTGTGCCTTAATCGCTCAATGATTCATTATCATTCATGCATACACCAACATTGAGTGAAATTCTTAAAAGTAAAGCTTATAACATCTAAAAACACATGACATCTTAGTGGGTCATTCATTAATTAAATAATCTTTGGCAAAATTTCCTTAACTTTTTAACCTTGACATTGTTTAAGGAAACTCATGTTGTGTCCAAAATAAAAGGTTGATAATCTTAGGGGAAAAATGTTTCAAAAGCTATCACCGTGGCCGAATACTCAGGAAGGTGGGAAAGTGAGTGGAGACACCGGCGGCTGGTCAGTAGCCCAATCAGAAATAATCAATAACACCTGTTTTCTCTAGTGATTGGGCCGGAGAGACACCATCTTAAAGCTGCAGTCACACTGGGCTTTTCCTCCCATAGACTTCCATTCATACGCACGCAAATGCGTCAGACTGGAAACGCATGGTCATGGCGTTAAGTTTCGCAGTTCGCTGCGGTGCAAAGTTCAAGCTTGGTGAACTCTACCTGCAAAAATCGCATCACTTGACTGCGTAAGACCAATCGAGGATCAAAACAGGACCTCTCTGGACAGAAATTTAAAACATGAAGCAATCGCTCGTTTTTTTTTATGTCTAATCATCTTGTTTAATCCCGCCCCTTTTCGCAGCGCCACACGACAGAATTTTGCACACACAATCTCTGGTGTGATCGCAGCTTAAGGGAGTGGGAAGAGACCAGTCGAGAGAGAGAGCGAGCGAGCTAAAAGACAGCCTGTGCTGACTATGTTTTACTGATTCACAAAAATGAAGAAAACTATTACTTCCCTTATATCACCTACCCTGTCTTCTTCCCACAACAACGAACGTCTCTACAGATATGTTTGTACCTTATTTATTCCTAAATGTACTGTACATATTATTACCCCAATTAGTACACTAATATGTACTACTCCAGTGACAACTTTTTGACCTTGTTTTTCTAAAAGTACAGTGAGAGAGGACTGACACAGAAAAAAGAAAAAGAAAAAAAGAGCATGGTGTGCTTCTCTATGTTCGGAGCTGATATTGTCTATAACTAGCTGCACAAACAGATCTTGTGTCCTGAAAAACAAAGATGTGTGGATGTAAGTAATCGCTGTGTCTGTTCTAGTGAAATCAGACACACACATATTTAGATATGCAGATATGTTAGTTATCCCTGAACAGCGCTTCACAACAGGCCAGCTGTAGGAGTAATTGAAGGGTTTGTGGGGTTTTAATCCGCTCCCAATTCCTAGCAATTCACATCCAGTTTACCACAACAATCCAGCATAAGATCGAGCATGGCGGACTTTACAGTGAAGATATCAATACAAGTTAAAGCAACCACAAACATACAGTTAAAGTCAAAGTTATTAGCCCTCCTGTGATATTTATTTATTTATTTTTTTCATTTTCTAATATTTCATAAATAATGTTTAACAGGGCGAGGAATTAAAAGTATTTCCTAAAATATGTTTTCTTATTTGTTTTATTAAACTCATTATTTAGGACTCATTTGTAAGTCTTATTTGTTTTATTTTGGCTAGAATAAAAGCTGTTTTTATATTATTTAAACCATTTCAAGGTCAATATTATTGGCCCTCTTACGTATATATTTTTTCCATTGTCTACAGAACAAACCATGGCTATACAATGATTTGCTTAATTACCTTATCTTACTTGGTAAACCTAATTAACCTAGTGAAGCCTTTAACCCTCTACTGCACGGTGTCACCATATGGCAACATGATACTTATGTGATTTCCCTGCCACAGTTTCTTTAAGACCAACATTCATTTTTTTTTTTGTTGGAAAGAGAAGACCTTAGTTTAGCCAATGATGTGCTTTGGTTAAGTCACATGACATGCAGTGTTTTTCTGTAGCGTGATTTCTGACAGACTGGCGTTTATTGTGAGTAGTGTAGTGCTGAATGCAAATGTAAACCTAAAAAAAAAACGGATCAAATTATGTCAGTCCCACAAAAAAATCTGAAACATCACCTCCAGTAAGTTATGACATATTCACAATTAAAAAAAAAAAATAAATAAATAAAATTCATTTTTTGTAAATCGATCAAATTGCAACACTGTGCAATAGTGGAATGTGCAATATTGCAATGGGTTAGCTAGCTAGCAAGGTCAGCTGTAAACTATTAAGTTGTAACAATAACAACATGAAAGCTAGTAATATAATGTTGATTACTTGTATGTTAATGACATTTGCATCATGGATAAAATCTACTTTTGAATAGATATGAACACAGGGAACAGTGTATTAGCGAGCACCACCATGTTCTGTGGTAAGTGAAAGAAGAAAAGGCTCTTCCTGCAGATGAAAGTGAGGATGAGATGGATTTTAGTGACCTTAAGAATGATGCAGACTGGACATTTGATAAAGATAGTTCAGGTAAGTTAGCTTAGAGGCAGATAAGACAGGTGTAGTAAAGTATATAGTATAATATATAAATATTGTTAGCTATTAGCTACATTATTCTGATGCATCTGGATATACTAGACTTGGTATTTATGTGTTATAATATTTACTGGAGAAAATATTTACTGTATGTTGTATACATGATAATACAATATTAGGTTTGTTTTTAATAATATTCAGCAAAAAAAGAATGGAATAAATGAAAGCTGTTGGAATATGAGTTGTTGGAAAGCCTCTATAAGGTGTCACTTATAAGTTCTGTGTTAAAGCTTATAATACTGCAACACCGGTTAAATAATTTCAAACATCATAAATTGGTAATTATGAGGAAAGTTTTAAATTTCTAAGTTAGATCCATCATTGGACTTTGTTGCCATATGGCAACATATCATAAAGTACCTTAAAAAATCTTTTTTTTACAGCACTTCAAGTTAAGCCATTTTAAGAAAAGAAAAACTTTGGATGAACTTTTAATTGTCTTCCACCTTTAAGTTAATTTTAGATGATTTTTTACTTTTAGCATTTGAATAACCTAGAATACCCAATACACCCCAATTTTTTTTTGGGTTCAAATTTATTTTCATTTCTCTTATCCTTAAAATAAACCCTTTTTGCTTCTCTTATTTTGTTCCTAACCTCGTTTCTCTTTATTTTATAAAACTCATAACTGCTTCACTCCCTATACTTCCTAAACTTAGCAAAACTTTATCATCTGTAATCCAAGGGTCTGATCTTTGTTTAACTCTTACTTTTTATATATGGCTCTATTTTATTTAAAGCCTTACTTAACAGATCCTTAAAACAATCCTAAACTGCATCCACATCCTTATATCATCATACTCAACTTTATCTAACATATCACAAAATAAATTAGGACAGTAATTCTTCACTGACCTCACTAAAACAGTATAACTAATAATTTTGACTTCAACCCGTGTTGGGCAGTAGCGTTGCGATGCTACTAGCTTAACTACATTTCTCAATTGCGTGGCGGTAGCGTTGCTACTTTATAAATCCAATAGCTTTTCAGTAGCAAAGCTATTTTTTTTTTTTGTCAAGTAGCGCAGTAGATCAATAAGTGACAGCACCAACATTCACAGAGCTGTGAGGCCAGTGTCTAGCCAATGAAGGTCAATCCATATGATGGCGAGAATGACAATTTCTTCTTCTTCATGTTTTATGATGGTTGACAACAAACTTTTTGGTGTGTTACTGCCGCCTCTCGCTCTGGTCAGTGACGTCGCAACTCAATCATTGGGCTGACACGAGAAACTTGCTTGATGGAAAGATGACTGAGGGAGAGGAGTATATATATATATATATATATATATATATATATATATATATATATATATATATATATATATATATATATATATAGTTTACTGCAGTAAAGGCTAAAGTATACCACGGTAATTACTATTATTTCATGATAGTTATTAATGATACTACAATATGTAAGTTAGTGTATTTTAATGCTTATTTGTAAATATTCCCCTTTACTTTACATTACTATAGTATTTTAAATGCATAACACCTGGTTTTATTGGATTTTTTGTTTTTGCTGTTATATACAATAATTTGTTTCTGTTTAGTACAATATTATTTACAGTAAATAACTGAACAACTCTGCCTCATATGATTCATTGACAGTTTTATTGATCACTAAGATATGAATAATAATTTAAGTTGCTTCGATTTAAAAATGAAAATTGCAAAAATAGCTTAAATGTAGCTAAGCTACTTTTGCAAAGTAGCTTTTAGCTTAGCTTGCTACATTTCCCAGGGTGTAGCTTGTAGTGTAGTTAAGCTACATTTTAAGTAGTGTAGCTAATAGCTTAGCTCACTACATTTTTCAAGTAGCTTGCCCAACACTGACATCATGTATACATCCTTAAGACCATTTTTACAATTACAGTTCACCTTTTATTTTGTATTTGTTTACAAGAACATCAAACTCTGGCACGTCTAAGTTGTTTTCACACTTTGGTTTGATTGCCATGTCTGAACTCAACCCTCTCCCTGCAGGTCTTTTCTCACTCACTCACACTCACACTCACACTCTCTCACACACACGCACGCACGCACACGCACGCACGCACGCACGCACGCACGCACGCACGCACGCACGCACACACACACACACACACACACACACACACACACACACACACACACACACACACTTGCGTCATCTATGCAAGTGTCACCGGCAGCTGTTTACCACTGCAGCTAGCCATCAATTCACGGGGAGGAAGCAAAAATGGAAACTATTGTTCAAATCCCTTTGGTTTTTGCACCAAAACAGCATACACTTGCAATGTGACTAGAAATGTGAATGATAGAGTTGGTTCTAAAGGCACTGCTGCACCTTTTATTCAGAAGTTTGAGTCTAGTAATCGATTTTCATATATAGAACTTGCCTCTCTAACTACTATAATTTGAACGTGTCATGCAAAACAGGGAATTGATTCAAAGTATAGTCTCAGAATATAACGCTGTGATGTAAATAACCTCATCTCTCTGCATAATTTGTTCAAACATTTTCCATATTGCTATGATTACATGTTTTCTGTTGGATAGCATCTCGAAGTTTATCACTAATATATTCAAACTTTTTTCTTTTAAACAAAGAATAAAAGAAGTTGCTGTGAATCTATTGGTGGACTGAATCTCTTATATATGTTAAAGGGGACTTATAATTAAAACATGGGTATACCAAGGCATAGTAAAATAATAAAAGATCAGCATAGGGTAATGGGCAAACTGTGAGCCTCAGACACCAGTTTCCTCGTTTTCATGTAAATTACATGAGTGTAAAACCCCAGTGGACAATCAGAGGACAAAACAAACTCACGAGACTACTGCATTTGCATGTATGACTACTTTAGGCTATTCATCCGGGCCTGACGTGCAGCCACACTATCAAGAGAACACAACTCATTCGCAGCTCTGAGATCATTAAAAAATGCTCTGAAATCATTCATTTGCACGCCTCAGGCTGCGTTTGATAAGCTAAACGTTTTCTAGTGACACAAGAGTGATAAGTTTCCTCACTTAGTTATTTAAGCTTACATTTTACTTACTATGTATGTGGAACTTTTATTTTGAAAATGTAAGCCCCAAATTGTTTACTGTGTGTTACTGGACAACGACGGCATGAGGCATGTTTTAAACTTGCCTCAGGATGCAAAATGCAAGATTTACCATTTACACATTTATTCATCTCCATTCTGAAGAGGCATAAGGTTTGTTTATACATATTTGGTTAATTATTTTGTTATTGCGTTTATTGTGAAATTGGATGAGTATGTTTCAACAAACACTTGTAGACTGCTGACTCATCAAATCATCAACTGTCATCTGCTCATGCAGAGGTTGATATTAATTCCTGAAAGTGTTTTCTTTGACTGTAGCTTCAAAATACTCTCTATCACTCTGTTTTATCAAGTTTAATTATAATTTAGCCTTTATCCACAACAGATCTGGTGAGCAAAATAGGTTAACCTTACTCTGATTGGGTTTGTGTTTGTCCATATTCAGTGTACATCATGCTGTATGTGTGTGTGACTGTAAGAGCAGCACATCAGAGCAGAGCTCATTAATATTCATGACACAATCCATATATGGTCAATCATGGACCTTCTAATTCTATCAGTATTTTATGTAGCTATAAATTAGCTTATAAAACCGTTTCTGAAGATTTTTGAACTTACCGAATACATAAACCTACTATGTACACGTCAGAGAACAATTTAACTTGTTAAATCCTGCAGAGAGTCTAATTAACCATACAGTACAGTATATAGCACCTTTAAGTACAGTTGAAGTCAGAATTATTAGCCCCCCTTTGAATTTTTTTTTTCTCTTTCAAATATTTCCCAAATGATGTTTAACAGAGCAAGGAAATTTTCACAGTTTGTCTGATAATATTTTTTTCTTCTGGAGAAAGTCTTGTTTGTTTTATTTCAGCTAAAATAAAAGAGTCCCCCCCACCCAACAGTGGTCTGTTAACAAAAAAACCTTACAAAAACACAAGAAGCCCGAATAAATGAAAACCAAATGAGCCAAACACTGTCAAACGTGCTCTACTGAGAAAATGCTCTTACTGTCATCCTGCTCACCCTGCACTCACTGATGTCCACTGAGCAGAGACCAAACCGGCACTGAAGGCTCGAGCTCTGCATGTCAGCACCACAGAAACCCCCAGAACATGCAGCCGTCAGAGCGCTTCACGTGGCCCAATAACAGGAGCACGTAGCCCTCAATGACAGCTCTCAACACGGGACATTACTTTGTCCTGTGCTGTGGGAGGGGAAGCAGGTGTGTGTTGTGGTGTGACAAAACCGGAGGTGACAGCTTGTGTTTTCATTCGGGCCCCCCGCAGGACACGGTATATCGCTTCGGTCACACTGCTTCAATATCTTTGTTTCTTTCTAGTAGTCATTTTCCTATGGGCTGCCTTTCTTTAATTCATCTCCCCAACACAACTCCCAATTCCTATCTGCTTGTTTACATGTGTGGCCTTTTGATATGACTTGCATAATAAGTGACACAAGGCAGATTAACTGGATGGCTGCTATTATAATTTTTAACTCATTTGCAATGAGCTGCACATTTTGGTGCAGTACAGTAAGGTACTGTATGCATTTATTTCTGTTACCAAAATAGTGAGCTAATATGGCCCGTTTCCACTAAGTGGTACGGTACGGGTCACTTTTATCAGGCTTGTGTTTCCACTGCCAAAAGGGTAATGATGGTGGGCTTGGTGTACGACAGAAAGTTTCAGTCAACGTCATTCTCGCTCGAGGAAATGTCAAAGTAAAACTGTACGGGTTGTTCACATCATATGACAAGCACTTCTCACAAAACAGATCCTTTATACACATAAATACTTGTGTATAAATGTTCATTACTAACCTTTCTATGAACATGAGTTGATTATAACTGCAGATTAATAATAGTGCGAAATAGCAATTATATAAAATAAATCAATAAATGCCGCATATATGAACACATACAGACCCTTACAGTCTTCGATATGTTACCAATCACAGATAAACTACACACAGCATACATTTAGTCCTTATTTGGGTTCAAAAACAACACGCAACATATAGCCTACAGTCAGTGGAAACCTCTAATCTGTATCTTTACTCTTCACCAGCACATGTAACCTCTTGTTAGAAAGTAATTCCGTCATTCCAAGTTCGTAATAGTCCAGAAGGTGATGATAATAGTTAAACATGACAGTTTGTTCATGTTTTAGGTTGCTGAAAGAATCATTTGATCTTTTGTTTTTAGTGGCTTGTCCTTTGTTTTTTGTGCTGCACTCTCATGTTCGTGTTTCTGAAAGGATCGGACTTCAATAATCATGCGCATGTTATTATCATCAGCTCAAGAAGTTCATAATTTTAAATAAAGACGCGCAAGCTCTCTGGACAAAGAGAAACCGTTCGCGCTTTTAGACAGCCTCATAAAACAACAACAGGGCAAGGCAGATTTTGTTGTTCTTAACTTTATGTCTGTTCATCAAGACGACGACAAGCTTTGTTTGAGCTTAGGTCGATCATGACTTGTTGTTATTATATGTATGTAGTATTACAGTGTCATGTCTCGGCTGTGTATTTGAAAAAGGCGCTTCCTGTGTTTTTATTCACTTGGCTTGTGTACGCGCTGGTGACGCTTCTTTGTAAACCTATAGCATTCAGCTGTGCGTCTAGCTCTGCCATTTGGTACCCTTTTGTTGTGCTAGGTACCCTTTGGAAAGGGTACCCAAAAAGTGGTACAGTACAGTTCGCTTTTTGTTACAGTGGAAACCGTATTGTACCACTCATTGGAAACGGGCCATTACTATGAACTATACTGTACCTATCACAAAAGTATGGTATCAAAAGGGTGGAGATAGATTAGCTAAATTCGATACAAATAATTGTCAGTTGTGATCGCAACAAGCCAGGGGAACAATAACACAGGAAACACCATTTTAAACACTAGTTCTAACTGTTTTTATTTATTTTTAGCGCATGCATTTCAGTGTCTGTTACTCTTCCCCATGACTTTAAATATGCTTGCCTCTTTTGCCTAGCAACTTCCTTGCCTGCTAACAAAAACATAACTTTCTGCTGACAAAAACATTACTTTATTTAAGATTTGTCTTTCAAAACAGCATATTCAGTGCCGCGAAAAAGCTTTCACCCATGCTTGTGAAAGTTAAAGTGAGGTGCAGACATATAGGCTAAACTATAGGCTTAATTACCAAAAAGATTGTGTTTTGTAATAGACGCTTAATTTTAATTTCTCAATAGAAGCTTTGAATATAAATATGACGTGACGGTCTTCCCTAAACCCAACCAATAGTATTTTAAAAAGCACCGATTGACCTTCCCACCCACTTCTGTAAACCCAACTGACAAATTTAAAATGCAATCCAGAAAAAGAAAAGCCCTCGCCTGATTTTTACCACGTTTTACCACATTCTCACCCTGTTATTTACTTGTTTATTTTATTTTTTGGCTTCTGTTTTTGTCTTACCTGCTTTTTGGAACCATTCTTCACCAGACTCAAACCCCGTCATCATGGTCATCTCCTCTCTGCGTCTCAAGTCCACTGACGTACATGGTGAACTAACTAGACAAACTGATAACAGTCAGAAAGCCTTCCATACAGAGGTAAGCGGTCAGCTGGTAAGTGCATACAGGAACGGCATCATACCGCCCCGTGGCGTTCTTTTTAAAAACGAAATGCCATACATACCTCTGGCTACATAATTCATGATTTCCAGAAATGTATATAGGGGTTCGTTTTCATAATGAGCCTGTGTTGCCATTTTCCAAACATTTCAGAATGAAAATCAATCATTTATGTTCTTGTTGTTTATATCTATATTCGTTGTTCCATCTATATTTGAGCAAAGCTTTCTTATAGTTTAATTAAAAATTACAAAATATTAATTACACTTAGACCTATGATGTTGGCGATTTTTCTTTTAATATAACAAACATTTTTAGGCGAAAGTGTGCTGTGCTGAAAAATAAAATATATAGAATTCCTCACAGACTTTGTAATGGTGTTATTATGGGAAATGTATTGGTTTTAATGGAAACTGTAATGGTCCCTGCAGGTTTCCACTGGTAATTTCTCGCCTTCTATTGGTGGCATGCTAAAACCACTAAATAGTAATAGAATATGTCCCTAAACACACCAGAAACCATTAAATGTACCAGTTTTAATGGATAACAATTGATGGTTTGCAATGTTTTAATGGGATTTGCAGTAGAAACCATTAGAACTTCTGTGATGGTTTCACTTTTTTTCCAGCTGGACGGGTCTCTTGGTGATTCATAAAGGCAGTTACAGCAGTAAGTGTTTCGTATTTCCATGTTTGTGTCTTCATATTCAGATGATATGCTGTGTTCTGCTGAATGTTTAGCTTTTTAAGTGTTATAGCAAACTGGCAGTATAGAACGAAACTCTGTTGCTGATGGACTATTAAAGATCGTTTAAAATGCCTTAGACTAAGGACATCCTGCTTTTTTTCTGATCATTACATTTTTTTAAGACCTCAATGTTTCATCAGAGGCCATGGGTAATCATTTTGTTATATCTGTATGTTTCCTTTTAGTCTCAGAGTGCCGCTAGTTATTGACTCAATTTTTATAAATCACCAAGGACCACCGTTTTATTTAAAAAAAAAAAAGTAAATTAACTGCAAATTTTCTTTTTTGTGTTCATTATCCCTTTAACAACAAGTGTGTATGCTGGACAGGTATTGACAGCTGATTTGTTTAGATGGTTTCTTTTGATAATTATTGGTTATTTATGGGAGAATCTGGTTTGCCAGTCTTAGATACAGTCTACGAGGACGTATTTTGTTGCCAGCTTAACCTAATAATAGAGTTAGGCCAATATTGCATATGAAAAAAGTCAAAATATCAATAAAGAATGTTCTTAATTTTACATTGCATGCAACTCAAATGAGTTCAAATAGTTTCAGCTTTGACCCAATTTGATCTGACCTTTGAAATGTAGTCAGCAATTTTAATAACCTACATTATTATTAGATATTATTATAATGCATGTAAACAGGCCTGCATAAATAATGCTGTCCAACATTAAAGCCGTATTGCAACATTTACAGATCTATCATAGCATACATCAGAGTATAATGTAATTTAGTTAGATTTATTTAAAATTATATTTTAAATGATTTAAAAAGCAATATATCAATGCATCAGCAACATATAGACCTGATATAAATACAGACAGTGTTTTAAATAAAATTGCTATTTTTTTGGCAATAGATAATAGGAGAGTAGACATTAACAGGAAGTGAAGTTGGAGAGAAAAGGTGATAGGATTGAAAAAGATTCGTAGTGCGGTGTAGTTGCGGTGCAGCAGTATTTTCAACCCAAGCTCATTATTGATATGTACCCCTATATTCATTTCTGAAGATCGTGAAATACGTCCCAGGAGGTACTTTTTTTTGTTTTTGTTTTCGTGAATCCCCCAGAGGCTGCTGTGTATGCTTTTCTCAGATCTCAAATTGTCATTTGAGCCTGCTGTTCTCGCATAAATCCACTAGAGGCCACTGTCAACTGTGACTGATTGACCGACCAACAGAGTGATGTCCCCCATCCACCCCCTTCCCTATACCCAAACCCAACCGATAGTGTTTTCAAAGGCAATCCAGAAAAAGGACAGTAGTCACCTTATTTATTACCATGTTTTCAGATCTTACCATGTTCTCACCCTGTTATTTACTTGTTTATTTAATTTTTTGCCTTTTGTTTTACCTGCTTTCTGGAACCCTTCTTCCCCAGACTCAAACCCCATTGTTGCAGTCAACTCCGCTCTGCATATCAAGTCCGCTGACGTACATGATGAGCTACTGGGCAAACTGGTAACAGTGGAAAAGCTGTCTACACAGAGGTAAGCGGTCAGCTGGTAGCAGTAAAAGAAATAGAAGTCATTGGTGGCATCATACATGGCATTCGTTTTAAAGATGAAATGCAGCATGTACCTATGGCTACATAATTCACGCTCTCTAAAAATGTATACGGGAATGCCTTTTCACAATGAGCCTGTGTTGACTATTTTCCAATGCACTTACCATACTATTCAATTAAATTCAAGTTTATTTGCATAGTGTATTTCACAATAATTATTATGTCAAAGCAGCTTCACAAAAGGTATTATAATCAAATTAGAATAAGTTAAGGTTATTAGTTAGCATAACTTTATTAGTCACTAAAAACTTTAACTAATTAACTAATATCTAATAGTTGATGCTAAATGCATCAAAAATATTCCATATTTTTATGGTATTTAAAACAATTACATGCTATGCTGATCAATTTCAAATAATCCTCTCAATATTTGCTGGAAAAATCCCACGCCATTGCATCATATCTTGCAGTTGTACATCATTGCGCAACATTTTTAGGATTCTGTTATTAGTGTGCTTTAAAAGAAGCAGAAATGTGTTCCACTTTCTTGCACTCCATCCAGTTGTTTTTGAATGCAAGTGAGTGTCTTTGTTGAGGCATGCTGACTGCAGACGTACAAAAACATGACAGCGGCTTTTCAAGCTCACAGCTCGAGTTGTTTCCTCTTTCCACATTAGACTCTCTCTGTTTCTCTGGGAGGCCAATCAAGGCCACTTCTGTCGGCTCTAGTCCCCTTTACTGACGCCTTTGTGGCTACGGCCAGATCCCTTCCTGCCTGCCAGGCTATCAACACCTCTCTCACCCCGCTCTCGTAGCGCACACACTAAAACACATACACGGCCCACCACTCAAAGAGTCTCAAGTGATTCAAAACAAAACCCTCAGACCACAGTTATTAAGCAGCGACTTTAGTAAGCGTAACTCCCAGCTGCCTTTAATCCCTCCACAGGGGTGACATCCAAAGAGCCAGAATTCATGTCCAACAACCCTGATGGCAAAAACCAACCTGGAGACTTTTAAAGCACCCAGCTCAGTCTTGGTAACCATTCTATCAGGGGGGGATAACATAGAAAAGGCTTACAGAAGGACGAGGAAGGATTTACAGATTTGAAATAACTCAATATTAGTTTGGTTTCTTGCCATTCGTACTCAGCTCTTGCACAGTGAGGCGTCTTCATCTCATGGTCTCAAAGCAAGCCAGAGCTCTGGCAAATGAGCGTTCTTGGGCCCAATATGAAGCTTTTGTACTTTTCTTTTCAGCCACAAAAAACATCTCTTCAGTCCTCACAGAGCACCGCCGATCTCTGGAAATGAAAGTTCACTTCCTCATACTAAATCTTGACACTTTTTTTTGAGGCTTTTGTCCACTTGAACCTTCAGAGAAACACAGGTGAACCTTGAGAATACTAATCAACAGGGCTCTGAAATTTTAATACTCGCCACACACACACAAGAAGTGCCTGCACATGTGTGTACCGGTGATTGTGGCATTGAGTACGGAATAATTCATCATGTCTAATTAATTATTCAGAGTAACGGGGGAAGATGTCATCTCAGTACAAAACTTTGTAGTGCAGTTAAAAAGCGAAGATGGGCTGAGACAAACTCCAGTCATTTCCCTCAGATCTGCTTGCTCTGCTACATTCGCAATGGCTCTTTAAATTATACGTGATTACCATTTAAATACAACAGCATGCTAAACAACTGCTGCCCACTTCTTATGGAGGGTTTTACTATTATACAGCCACTAAAATAGATTTTGTTTGCAATGTGAGGACACGCAAAAGGCCAAACAATGCAAAGACCTTGCTATTCAGTCAGGCAATTTATGTAAAGACTCTAAACAGCTGAGATTGTACACAATTCTTATTAAAAGGTATGCTCATATTAGGGGCACGGAACTAAAGCAACTCCAAATGAATGTCAACCTATCGTTGAACAATAATAAATAAATATAAATAATAAAAGATGTTATGGACCACAGGCCAAATGCTGAGAGCTGTTATGGAAACAACAATTTGAACATTTCATTTAGCGAATTTGCTTTTGTTTACTCTGCCACAATCCTTCATCTGCAAGAAGCAAGCTGTCACTCATCATTTTGGCAAAATCCGAGTCTATGAATATTTCATTGGCATCGATTCCTCAAAGCCAATAAACTATTGTACAAATTGCCTTTGGTTCTGTTTCTTAGCCTTGGCACAAAGAAGCTGTCTGCCAGAATTGTGAGTGATCTACTATCTCCGTATAATGTTGACTAAAGTGTGTTGACAAATAAATTACACTCTTAATGATTTTGTCAAGCAATAGATCACTCTTTAGACAAAGGCATTAGATGATTTCAGAAGTCTTTGCAACACGACCAAGTTCCAACAAGGACAGCTGACAATATTGCATTCATTTACTGAAGTCGACAATTGAGATGCAAGATGATGGCAGTTGCATATGACAAACATGAGAGGGGCGCCAATTTGAGTTGCCCAAATAAGTAGATTGTTTTTTCTGCTTTTGTTTTTAAATTTTACAATGTGCATCATTTGTAAAGCTGCCTTGAAACAATAATTGCAGGTAAACTTGAATTGAATTGGATATACAGCGGGGCCGGGCAGCATGATTGCGCAGTGGGTAGCACAATCGCCTCACAGCAAGAAGGTCGCTGGTTCGAGCCTCAGCTGGGTCAGTTGGCATTTCTGTGTGGAGTTTGCATGTTCTCCCCGTGTTCGCGTGGGTTTCCTCCAGGTGCTCCAGTTTCCCCCAAAAGCCGAAAATCATGTGGTATATTGGGTAAGCTAAATTGACCGTAGTGTATGTGTGTAAATGAGAGTGAATGGGTGTTTCCCGGTGATCGGTTGCAGCTGGAAGGGCATCCGCTCTGTAAAACATATGCTGGATAAGTTGGCGGTTCATTCCGCTGTGGCGACCCCAGATTAATAATCCACTATAGACGAGAGGGGTCTGGATGCAGACTCGGTGCAGTTGCAAGCTAAGCTGCATGCAGTGCTTTTAGGCCCAATCCCAAGTTGTATGTAACTGTTATTGTAGGTGTGATAATGTGTTTTTTGATTTTAGGTTGCCTTTTAAAATCTGGCAGGGGCAACAGATAAAAAAGCCCTGTGGCTAACTCTGGCTTATTTACAGTTTTACTGTTGATTAATGAGCATTGTGCCAGTTAAATAAATATAAAAATAAAAAAGTCTACTCCTTAGCCCTTCCCCTTGTCCCAATTCTCTTTAGCTTAAAAGCGTAGGGCTAAGGGGAAGGGCTAGATACCCCTCAAAACAGAGATTTTTCAGGACCACATTCGAAACCAAGGGGTAAGAAAATTTCCCAGAATACACCATCTACGATGGCAGCATAGCTGCACACGGAAGTAAAGAGATGCACAAATTAGTATTTTTTTTTTAACTTATTACGAATTTTTACAAAAAACAAGCATATGTTTAATACATTCATTCAATAAAATTAATACAAAATAGAACTGAGATTGGGCCTTAATGTCCACACCTAAAGCCTGGTTTTTGCGGAGGTTCGCTTTGGGTGCGCACGACATGATTTCGGCTGGCAGAAAAACATGAGGAATAAGTTTGTTAGGAATAGCCAAAACTAATTATTTAATTACAGAAAGATGTTTTTTCACCATTCATTTTCAATTTAAAATAATTTAATAGCTACAAAACTATAATTAAGGAACAAATGATTTATTTGATAACTGAAAAGTAATATTTTTATTTTAATATATATATATTGGTTAACAACTGATGCCCTGTGTTTCGGACTTTATTGGTGATAATGGTTTAATCTTTCTATAATATATATATATATATATATATATATATATATATATATATATATATATATATATATATATATATATATATATAAATGTTATGCTGTCATTAATATTTTAATATACTTAAATAGGAATGACCAAGAGGCAACACTCAATAGAACGTTCCATTGCAACAGCAGCACCCAGTGATTCCGCCATTCTGGAGTGAAAGCGATCGGCCGTCCATCGGATCTTATTGCTGTTGCGATGGCAAATAGCCGCTTTGTTTTGCCTCAAAGCTAAAATGCAACCAGAAAGATGACAATACAACACTTAAAATCATAGACTGGTGATTATCAGCACCTTTAATAGTTTATATTACAGACTTAATGTTTAATATATTAACCATACTTGTTTTCTTCAAACTGTCATTTTTAGGTGAAATTACTTTCAATTACTTTAATTTAATAGTTTATGCATGGGCATAATACATTAATACTGACATGTTAAATTAAATTAACATGACTTTCAAAATGAGATGTTGATAATAGATCAACAGTACTTTTTGTTGGAGTATTATGTTATAATAGTACATAGTATTTTTTCCAGTGTTGTCTGTTAAAAAAAGACTAATAAAGTTTTTATTTAAAAAGCTACTTTCTCCAAATTTATTCATTTTTTTTTTTTATGTATATTTTTATTTATGTTTTTTATGCTGTCTTTAAAAATCATGGAGGCCATACAAAGTACCAGATAAT
Organism: Danio aesculapii; assembly: GCF_903798145.1. Taxonomy (NCBI): domain Eukaryota; kingdom Metazoa; phylum Chordata; class Actinopteri; order Cypriniformes; family Danionidae; genus Danio; species Danio aesculapii. The sequence goes on along the minus strand of NC_079442.1, from coordinate 37,915,237 downwards.
GTAGTTTTTGTTGTGTATACTAATTTTTGCTCCACCCTAATTTGAGAAAAACAAAAATAAAAGTAATTAAGTTATTTTGTTAACCTTTTATGTTATATGTGAAACTGATATTTTAGATATCAGATGTATTAAACTTGATATTGTCTTGTCAACATGTTGAAAATTGTCCATTTTCATTGAGATATTGTTTTAAAATGTTACTTTTCAAAGGGGATGAACTCCTTTTAACTCATATTTAACTTAATATTTTAATTCATTCTGTCTAATGTTAGTTATCCGTGCTGTTTTCCTATAGGAATTTTCATTCCAAAATGGCCACCGCGTGACACTAGTGGCATGTAGTGGCTGTTTGCCAAATAGCAATAGAGTGTCACCTCTTGGTTATTCTATGCTCTTTGATGATGGTGAGAATGACGATGTCTTCTTCTTCCTGTTTTACAATGGTTGACAACAAACTCTTTGGTGTGTTACTGCCACCTCTCGCTCTGGTCGGTGACATTGCCAACCAATTATGCTAACACGAGAAATTTCCTGGATGGAAAGATGACTGAGGGAGAGGAGGTCTACATATATATCTTACTGTAGTATAGGCTAATGTATACTATGGTAATTACAATTAGTTTATGATAGTTACTAATGATACTACATTATTTTTTAATGAAGAGTTGTAAATATATATACAATATAATGCTCATTCCTGAACATTTCACTTAACTATAAATTACTATAGTATTTTAAATGTGTAACACCTGCTTTTATTGGATTTTTTTTTAGGCTTTTGCTGTTATATACTATAATTTGTTTCTGTTTAGTACAGCATATTAGCAGTAAATAATTTAACTGAGGCGGGACATTCCGCTGTGGGACCCCAGATTAATAAAGGGACTAAGCCGAAAAGAAAATGAATGAACGAATGATTGAACTGAACAATTATACCTCATATGTTTCATTGACAGTTTTATTGATCACTAAGATATGATTGACTTGGATTTAAGTTGCTTTGATTTAAAAATGAAAATTGCAAAAATAGCTTAGATGTATTTTTCATGGTAATATTTTTTGTATTGCAATAAAAAATAGCTTAGATATAGCTAAGCTACTTTTTATCAAGTAGCTTTTAGCTTAGCTTGCTATATTTCCCAGAGGGTAGCTTTTAGTGTAGTTAAGCAACATTTTAAGTAGAGCAGCTAATAGCTTAGCTCACTAAACTTTTTCAAGTAGCTTTACTACACTAACATTTGTAGTGATATTGTCTAGTGTGCATTTAGGAGGAAAGGCTTTGGATGGCGATTTGCAGGGTGGGTCGTGGGTTTTTAATGCTATCAGGCTAATGTTAGCATTTTGCAAGATCTCCTTCTGTATTGCACATTTAAGAATATATAAAAAAAGAAAACCATTACCTGGGAAATATGTTCACAAAATGATTTATCAAATGCCCTGTTTATTAAATAACTGGTAAAATATGAACATACTCATCTGTTTTATTAAACCCAAAGATTGGGTTTGTGTGGTAGCACGTTGGCTCAGTGGTTAGCACTGTCGCCTCACAGCAAGGTCACTGGTTCGAGTCCCAGCTGGGCCAGTTGGCATTTCTGTGTGGAGTTTGCATGTTCTCTCTGTGTTCGTGTGGGTTTCCTCCGGGTGCTCCGGTTTTCCCCACAGTCCAAAAACATGCGCTATAAGTGAATTGGATGAACCAAATTGGCCGGTGTATGAGTGTGTGTTTGTGTGTGCGTGTGTGTGAATGAGTGTATCTGTGTTTCCCAGAACTGGGTTGCAGTTGGAAGGGCATCCGCTGTGTAAAACATATGCAGGAATAGTTGGCGGTTCATTTCGCTGCTAAATAAGGGATAAAGCCGAAGGAAAATGAATGAATGAATGAATGACTGAGTTTGTCCACATTAGCAATAAACTGCCTGGCTGTTATTAGTTATGACGAGCTTATTTGCGATTTGTTTAAGTGCTACAGAAGTTTTCTCTATATAGTGTTAAACTAAATGCTATTCTACACAGAACAGCTCATCTAGCTTTCACACCGTGATATGACTATTGATGTCATCATATGAAGAAGACAATTTAACACTTTTAGAGGAGACCGTCTGGCCGGCATAAGAGAAAGAAAGGCCGAGAGAAAAGGAAGAAACAATGACATGAATACTAAGCAGCTCTGATGATTAGAAGTGTTGCTAAGAGCAGCTCTGTGACAGTGACATTGGCCGTCAATGTCAGACGACTCCGCCGCGCCTTGGCGAAGAGCTCCATTTTGAGCCATAATTAGCTTAAACATTCCCAGTATGAAAAATTCATGATAGCTTTGGATTTTTTAATTGCGGGAGCATTCTGCGTTAATCGAAGTCATTTAGAGAGCCTTTTGCTTGACACGCGGAGGAGAGGAAAATAAATCAGACGTCTGACTCTCTCAGCCAGTTAACCCGTTTCTTCTGTGCAGAGCTGTTTATTTTAATAGGGCCTGATCTGACACAGTTCTGGTCCACACAGATCAATCAAATGCTGTCCGTGTTCTACTGAAACATGAGAGGTACAGGCAGAGTTACAGTGCAACAGGCCATCTAAAACACTGACATTAAGAACTGAGGATATTGAACACTTATGAGCAAAATATCAAATAAGACCCCTAATATTGCTTCCTCAAGCTACATTAGTGTGTTTAAAGATGAAGCTATGCATCACATCGCTATATATTGTGATGCTATTTTTGGGGGGGTATGTAAACAAAAGATATGTTTGTATATATGAACGCAGATAATATATAACAACAGTTCATTTAAATTCTTAGCTAATATATTGACCTTATTCTTCAATGCGGAAGTGCAATTGTTTTAGAATTTCCGATTCAGCTGCCTATAGGAGAAATGACTAGGAATAATTAACGGCAGAAAACGGACAAACGACTTGCTTTACAAACAAGTGTTTGCATGACTATACAGACAAAGTAGAATAATATAATAAGAAAATATCAGTTTGTAACATCAAGAAGCGTAACGAGATGTTTTTAACGTCTAAAAATGAATTCAAACATTCAAATGGCTGCGCCCGCCCGTACAGGGAGAATAAGGTGAATAGCTTAAAATAACATTAGACAAATGCTATTTTATTTAATCTTTTTGTCGATTATTGTCATTGTAAAATTATCACTCATGTTTAAATCAAAAACCTTTTCATTTATTTTTAAGTCCAAAGAGATAAATGGACTATTTTTATTTTATTAATATTTTGTGCTATATTTGGTTACTGAGCAGCAATAAATAACACTTTAAAATATAAGCAGTTTTCTTGTGATTTTCTAAACTAGTCGTGTTTGGAATTTAACAAATGCATAATAATCATGATAACCGTAAAACCATGATTATTCTTCAGACTATAATCGTACAACCAAAATCTATAATCGTTGCATCTCTAATTGTTATGCAGTTCATGAATGTGTTTGAATGTAGAAGCCTACTTGAGCAATACACTGATTTTGTTGTGCTTCCAAATACAACTTCAATACAAATACAAATACAACATCTAAATATGTTTGTAAAAAAGCCACATTGTACAATTCACTGATAATCTGTAGTTTCAAAATACAACATATTAACATTTTAATGTAGACAAAGCCAACGTGGGTGTCTTAAGGAGCAAAAATACAACATATGGGCTCTTATATTGTTGTTGTTTCATTACTTATATTGCAAGTCTTATATATCTCTCTGGCCCCATTTGGGATGCTTTTCATGAACTGGCCCCCATGACAAGCTAATTGAATAGCCCTCATGTAAAGTAAAGATTATCTTCCATGATGACATTTTTGTAAATTGTGTTCTGTAAAACTTTTAAAAATTAAAATTAAAATTTTTTGATTATTAATATATGCATCAAATAGGATTTGGAAACTTTAAATAGGATTTACTCAATATTTAGATTTTTTTTTTAACCCTCAGATTCCAGTTCTTAAAATATTTATTCATTCATTCACTTTTCTTCAGCTTAGTCCCTTATTTATCAGCGGTCGCCACAGCGGAATGAACTGCCGACTATTCCAGCATATGTTTAATGCAGCGGATGGCCTTCCAGCCACAATCCAGTACTGGGAAACACCCATTCACACACTCATACACTACAGAAAATTTGTTTACCCAATTTACTTACACCGCATGTCATTGGACTGTGGGGGAAACAAGAGAACCCAGAGGAAACTTACGCGAACATGGGGAGAACATGCAAACTCCACACAGAAATGCCAACTGGTCCAGCCAGGACTCAAATCAGCAACCTTCTTGCTGTGAGGCGACAGTGCTAACCACTGAGCTGTCCAGTTCTTTAAATAGTTATGTGGAAATCTGTCAACTATTCAGCTTTCTAATGATGTTTAAATCCAAAAATAATCCAACAGTGTTTTGGGGACCTAAAAACAGCCCTTTTAAAATTTAGGAAAATAAAAAGATATATGCAGAAGTATGCAGAAGGACTTTTAATTTGTCAGTAACCTGGGTCAAGCGCTTCTGGTGAACTGCATGCTGTTACAAAATTGGCGCCTTTAAGGTCTGTTTTCTTTAAAAATCATCAATCTCCACTGGCTGAGTGATATCTGATATAAAGTGGGTTTCAGAATGTACAAGAAGCACTGCATTAAATTACATTTTCCCCGTCATGTCTTTAAAATATGAACATTTATTTTACCCCAGTATATTCAAAGGAACTTTTGTGCTACCCTGCTAATCCTGACAGGTGTGTGCGTGTAAACGGCTTTTCATCTCGTTTTACGCTTGAGCAACTATTTGAATGCCAAAGTCTATTTAACTAATTGTATTTTAATTACACTACAATATCAATGATGTAAAAGGAACCGTATAACCACTCATCGGAAGTTTATCAGTATGGGAAAAAACACTAGCTCTGCATATACCCTATAACGTTGCAATTAAAAAATTGTGATTTTATGAAAATGGAGAAGCAGCAGACAGGTATATTACATGTTAATTTTAGCCAGTTCATTTGTGCAAGTTTTTTTTTTCATTTATAGTACAATGTTGGTTCGTAAACATAATGTAAGTGTTTCAACAGATCCACTTTTGTACCATTGGTCAGGCAAGCAGATAGTCCCATTCTAAATTCACACCATTTGTTCAGTTATTACAAAGTATTGCTTCAGGCTGCTCAAATTAAAATAAATAAACTATATTTTAAAAACTGATCCACTACAGCAAATGCAGACTGATGATTTCAAGCTTCAAACTGTGAAAAAAACAACAACAACTAGTAATCAAATAAAAATAATACAGGAAGATCATATTCAGGTAAACAGAAGGAAAATAAAAATAAAATAAACTCGAATCAACATGCTATTGTAAAGATGGCTAAGTCTCTCCATAATATCAGAACCTGAGAAGTGCTATGGAATTTCACGAGGCAAGACCATGAGAATTGTCAGGACTAAAACAATAAACTTTCTAATCTGAGAAGAAGATCAGCTGGGGAACCAGTTGTTCAACTGTCTTGATCATGCATCCTCTGCCCTTGATTTTACCTTCTCCATCAGAGCAGCTAAGTCACATTCCAAACACATGTCTAAGTTTTCAATATGGTGTATCTTGTGGCTCTATATTCATGTTTGGTGTCATTTTAAATGCCTCTGTGTGACTGGTAAAGTGGTCTTAATTTAACTGTAATATTTTACAATTACCTTTATAACTGTTAATTCAGGTTTTGGCTTTGATAAGATCTTTGCCAGATGCTCCACTCAGGGAAAATGGTCTTTACACCAATTCAAGACTTATATGCTGCAACGTAAATCTACACAGTGAGATATTAATCTCTAACTCTTAAATGTATCTTTAGACAAGTGATGTTGTACATTTCTGAAATGGCTTATTTTGTTTAATTATGTGAATTGGAATGGAAAATCTTTGCCTGACAAATAAATGTAAATTCTTGTTTAACTCTAATATCTCCTGAAATCATTGTAACTTGTAGATTGTTTAGGCTGATGTTTCCACAGATTATGAACAGGATTGCTCATACATTCAGGCTCAATGGATGGAGCATGAACACAGCATTAGAGACCTGTGGATTTCTGACAATCACTGACTTAGTATAATCTAGTGGCTAAATCAAACTTTCTTTATGTATGAACAAGCATGGGGCAGCCTAATATTACTTAAAGGAAATTAGTTTACATTTATATCCTCTCTCTAAGAACCAGAACTGGCGAGGCTGTGTCTGTGAGCAGATGTAACTGGCCAGCATACTGACTCTAAGCGGCTTTGGGTAAACGATGAACCATTAACTGAAAATAAGAATTTATTAGGTTAGCCAATCTAAATTAGACCAAATCACAACCTATAAGGTGATCAGCTTGAATTGGATGAATCTAAATTTAAATTATTTTAAACCGGAGTCAGATTAAATTTGGAGTTGGAAACAAATTTAAATAAACTGTAACAACTGAAAATATTTCTCTTCACATGTGCTAAAAAGGCTTACACATATTCAACCCTCACCCATGCTGTTAGTTGCATAATTGGACTAATAGATGGAGCCTTACACTATTTGCCCATGTAAACGTTACTGCAAATTGCATTTGCAAACTATTTAGTTACAATTGGGATAAATGCTTTTAAACTTCTGTACAGCTCACGAAGATGGAAAAAGACAAAACAGCAGAAATGGATTAGATTCATCAGGGAATCATCAGCCGATTTGAATCATACAGGTCCAACTCACAACTTGCCAAGACCTGCCAAGAAATGTTTTATATGTTCATCACACAACAATTGCATTAAAGACCTACAGAATAGTGTGGGAGTCATACTTTTATTATGCTTTTTGCTATTTTTAAGATTAAATCCACTTCCACTCCACTAAAAAGAAAAGTTTCACAGAGCAGCTATGGAACAACATAAGTAGTAAATAATGTCTGAATTTCCTTTTGGCCGAACTATCGCTTTAAAATAAAGTTTAAAAACTAAAGGCACATTGCCTTGAGGCAAAGTTCATTTCTCATCAACAGAAAAGCACAGAGAGGCCTTATTGGCCTTGTAAACGAAAGATCAGTGTGTGATTTGTCCTTGTCTCTTCTTCTCCTTCCCTCTCTGAAGTATTGTTCAACGTTTTTCAGGTTGAGGGCTGGACCGAATCAATGTCCATGCATCAATATATCACAGCCATAAAAAACAATTTACCTAGAGCAAGATCTCGCCCATTGATTGGTTTGTGTGCCACGGAGAGCTGCGGTGTGCAGGAGGTTAATAGCATTTACAGGGGAAACATACGACCTTCCTCTAAAAATAACGGTCAGGGGAGAAAAACCCCCCCACAAAATTCAAAGAAACAACAAATAAACTGAAAATGCGATACACGCCCACTCTAGCGACAGAGAAACTAAATTAATTGATCATTCCAAGCATTTGAGGGAACTTTGGTTTTGGGGTGCGGAAAATGTCAACCGGACGAGGACACATTTCACCGGCTCTTTCAACTGGAAAACTACATTTCATTCCCTCGAGGCTTTTATGTTCATGTTTCATGTATATCAAAAAGCAAAGGCGAGCGCGAGCATGTGGACTGTCACCGATATTCTGCCTTATGCTTCATTGTATTAAATGCTCTGTTGGTTTTGACGCACACACACGCACACAGCGCTACTCTCACGAAGCTCGCCGCTTTATTATCATCACTTGTGGAATTCTAAACAGCTGCCCGAACGTTCTATTCATCTCCACATATTTTCAATCCCATCACTCCAGCCTCTGCCTTCGGTGTGTGACAGCATTTGTAGCGCGCTCCCGCTGCTAAAGGATGACGAGTGGAGTGGCGCGCTTCAGGTAAAGGATGATGTGTGAAGCCCTGCTGCTGACGGCAGCGTCTCAGTGACAGCACATCAATGAAGGCCGTGATGGACGTCGGGCTGGAAGCGGACCCTGATTAAAGAGTCCCACGCCCAGCAGCACGCATCTGCCGCCCGTCCCCGGTCTGCTGTCACCGCGGCTGGATACAATAAAATAGCGCTCAGGGTCATCGGGGTTTTCGGTGATGTGACAACAAGCCCATTTCGCAAGTGCCAATCAGAGGGGTCTCTGGCAGCACAGGCCCCACCCTCATCATTCTTCAGCCCATCTTCCTTATTTATCTGCTTCCCATACCATACTCAAACTGAGATCTCTGGGAAGTTTCAGCAGAGACTTAACATTGTAAAAACAAAACGTACAGTTCTTGTATGCAATATACCCTCACCGGCCACTTTATTAGGTATACCTTACTAGTACTGGGTTGGACCCCTTTTGCCTTCAGAACTGCCTTAAGATTCAACAAGATACTGGAAATATTCTTCAGTGATTTTGCTCCATATTGACATGATAGCATCACACAGTTGCTGCAGATTTGTCGACTGCACATTTATGATGCGAACCTCCCGTTCGACCACATCCCAAAAGTGCTCTTCTGGATTGAGCTCTGGTGACTGTGGAGGTCATTTGAGTACAGTGAACTCACTGTCATGTTTAAGAAACCAGATGATTCGTGCTTTATGACATTGTTATCCTGCTGGAAGTAGCCATCAAAAGATGGGTACACTGTGTTCATAAAGGGATGGACATGGTCAGCAACAATACTCGGGTAGGTTGTGCCGTTGTAAATTGCGAGATCCCGGAACAGATCAGGGTAACGGATCGGACATGGAGAGGGGTGGGGGACGGGGGTTGGATGGCGGAGGGGTGTTGCGGACGAAAGTGAAGAGGGTTGGGGAGTCGTGGAAGAAAGTGTAAGTGAACAGCGCATGGGGGAGGAGGGCAGTTGAGGAGGGGGATTGGTAAAATGAGGTGCCGGATCAGATTTCAGAGGTGCTGGATTCAGTGTTCCAGCACAAATTAAGCCCTGGGTACACGGTGGTCATAAAGGGATGGACATGGTCAGCAACAACACTCAGGTCGGCTGTGGCGTTGACACGATGCTCAATTGGTACTAATGGGCCCAAAGTGTGCCTAGAAAATATCCCCCATGCCATTGCACCACCAGCCCCAGCCTGAACCGATGATACAAGGCAGGATCTTTGCCTTCATGTTGTTGATGCCTAATTCTGACCCTAACAACCGCATATCGCAGCAGAAATCGAGACTCATCACACTAGGCAACGTTTATTTAAGTTACGGTTGCCTTTCTATCAGCTCGAACCAGTCTGGCCATTCTCCTCTGGCATCAACAAGGCATTTGCGCCCACAGAACTGCTGCTCACTGGATATTTACTATTTTTTGGAGCATTCTCTGTAAACCCTAAAGATGGCTGTGCATGAAAATCCCAGTAGATCAGCAGTTTCTGAAATACTCCCAACCCGTGTGGCACCAACAACCATGCCATGTTCAAAGTCACCTAAATCACCTTTCTTCCCCATTCTGATGCTCGGTCTGAACTGCAGCAGATCGTCTTGACCGTGTCTACATGACTAAATGCTGTTGCTGACAATTTAATGGCTTATTAGACATTTGTGTTATAGAGCAGTTGGACAGATGTACCTAATAAAGTGGCTGGTGAGTATATATTGTAGTAGTTTTTTTTAAACTCATTTATCCTCAATAAATTTGAATCAACATTACTGTAAAAACATGTCTTCTCTCATCACATAGGAATTTAGGCCAGAAACAATCCCACTAGGCATGGGACGATAACTAGTTTCAAGGTTTACCGCAGTTTGGAAAAGTCACAGTTTTAAAAAAGCTTATATTTCATTTTATAACATTTCTGCAATATATATGTTACTATTTAGTTTTTTGGCAACAGCATCTCCAGCAGCAAAGGACCATCCACGTCAAAAGCTACTGGTCAGGCCACAATTCAGCAAACCTTTAAGATACAAATCGCTTATGTGCCAACATCCTAGCATGCTATAGACCAGTGGCTTACTTTATATCCAAAGAAAAGTCAATGATTTATTTTAATTATTAAGCCTGACGTGTACTGTTTCAAAATATTTAAAATGTCTCTTAAAATCAAATATATTGTGTTCAATGGGGGTGGGGTAATCACAATAGCATGATACTTTGGAACTGGGATATTTTTATTAAGGTTATCTACCGTCAGAATCAGCCCATGTCTAAATCAAACCTGCTCCAAGTTTTAATAATAAGCATAAGCTAATAAACATGAGCTGTAAGAATGGGTGAATCCATAATTTGTTCCAAGACGTGTATCCTGACATACAGTGGTGAAAATAAGTATTGAGCATGTCACCATTTTCATCAGAAAAAAATATTTCTAAAGGTGCTGCTGACTTACAATTTTCCCTAGATGTTGATAACAACTAAAGAAATCCATATGCAAAGAAAACATATCTAATTAGTTAACAAATTAAGTTATAGAATGAAATGACACAGGACAAAAGTATTGAACACATGAAAAAAGGGAGGTGCAGAAAGGCAATGAAAGCCCAGACAGTAAACTGATATCAGCTGCTTCAGTTCAACATCTACATTATCAGGATGATGAAGATGAAACCAGGGTGGACATTTCAGTAAGACAATGATCCAAAACACAGCCAAGGAAACTCTTAAATGCTTTCAGAGAGAGAAAATCAAGCTGTTGAATGTCCCAGCCAATCACCTGACTTAAATCCAATAGAGAATACAAATTAAAGATCAGATTAGGTAGACGAGACCCAGAGATCCATCAAGATTCTGTTGAAGTCACACCTGAGCAATTCATGCGACTTCATTCAACACATGAGAGAGATCTTGAAGCTGCCATCATCAAAAAGCCTTTTATATAAAGTAAATACATTTCAGTAGTGTAGTACTTTTTTGTTTTGTTTTATTTTTGTGTTTGTATTGTTTGAGTTTTTACCAAAATCTGGTTCAATTTCATGTCAACAGCTCCTTTAGAAGTATTATTAACAGGAAAAAACATGACGTGATCAATACTTAATTTCCCCGCTGTATACTTATATATCAGTATATCTGTGTGAGGGCAACATTTTGTTACTGGAAAGTCAAATATCCAAATGTGAGTTTTATATATTATATCAGCTGTATCAGTTGACTTGGATAAAGCACAAAGCTGTGCAGTAACATCATATGTCAGTGACATATTGTAGCTAAAAGTGTGTTCCACCATTGTTAAAGATGTATAATAAAGTGTTTCACATGGAGCAATTCAATTGGGTAAATTCTCCAACATAAGGCTTAGGAAAGGAAAAGGGCTGACATAAACCAATACAGATTAGTTTATCCTCTCAGGTTCACATAGGGTGGTGAAATAATCCTTTTTACATGGTTAAAGATAATGAATGTTTTCAGTCACCGATTATGATTCATTCCAGCAGGTGTAACTGTAGTTCTCTAATATTACACAGTGAGAAATTCACTTTTTGTTGCCATTGTAAAGTTGAACTGAAAGAAGAAAATGTTTTACACATAGGATGCTTTGAGGGTGAGCAAATCATAGGGTCATTTTCATATTAAGTTGAACTATCCCTTTAAGATCTGTTTTGGTGCGTTGCTCATTGCAAGTCTCTGATTGGTGAATTTTTCGGTACTGTGTTATTGGTAATGTACTTTTTAAGCACAAATGCAAACATGGTAGTCTACCATTTAAATATCTTTAATGAATAAACATCTAATGCTTTATATACCAAAGTACACTTTTATTTGCAAATACAGTCTCATATAATGCAATATTATTGTCTGTCGTGCTTGTTGAGTTAAACTGTGCTTGCTGACAATCACATTTCAAGCATTTCATTTAAGGACTTAAAAAACAAACAGCAACAAAAACCTTATTCCTCCAGTCCCCTTTTTCTTCTCTGTTGTCTTTTCTGACTAAAGATAAAGCTGACTAAAGTTTTTGTCAGATATTCCTATTTCAATAGGAAAGACAAACGATCACAGATGCGGTTTGATGTTGAACTAAATACAAACATAATGTAAACTGCACGCAACACAATATAGACTGTATATTGCTTGCTATTTTTAAACATTATGTAAAGCAATATGAAACACAAGACCTTCGAATGGTACTATATTTCATTGTGTCACTGTTTAACATGGTCAGCAGCATTTTTTGAGATTGTTTCTCAAGTATTTACAGATAGATAGACAGACAGATAGACAGACAGACCGACCGACAGACAGACAGATAGATAGAACGATACATAGACAGACAGACAGACAGACAGACAGACAGACAGACAGACAGACAGACAGACAGACAGACAGACAGAACGATACATAGACAGACAGACAGACAGACAGACAGACAGACAGATAGATAGACAGACATAACGATAGATAGATAGAACGATAAATAGGTAGGTAGATAGATAGAACTACAGACATACAGATAGACAGAGAACAATATATAGATAGAAGACAGACATACATAGATAAAAAGAACGACAAATAGAACGACAGACAGACAGACACAGATAGATAGATAGACATGACGATAGACAGACATAACGATAGATAGATAGATAGATAGATAGATAGATAGATAGATAGATAGATAGATAGATAGATAGATAGATAGATAGATAGATAGATAGATAGATAGATAGATAGATAGATATAACGATGGATGGATGGATGGATGGATGGATGGATGGATGGATGGATGGATGGATGGATGGATGGATGGATGGATGGATGGATGGATGGATGGATGGATGGATGGATGGATGGATGGATGGATGGATGGATGGATGGATGGATGGATGGATAGACAGACAGAACGATACACAGACAGACAGACAGACAGATCGACAGACAGACAGACAGAACGATACACAGACAGACAGACAGACAGACAGACAGATAGATAGATACATAGATAGATAGATAGATCTTCTCAAAACTCACTGACTACTTTCTGCACACAAATCCTGAAAAGTTGTACTCAAAACTGAAATCGAACCTAAAAATGAACACATTTCAACACACTGGGAATTTTGTGTACTTTCGCTTCTAGGGGGTGAGAGAAATCCAACGCAATGAAATAGAGGGAATTGGAGCAAGTCTCTCTGCAGTGAACACACGTCCCTGCATGTGCTGGCCCTGACGCCCAGCTCAATCCATCATTACTGCACTAAATCATCTCTCTGTCAATAACACCAGCGCAAAATATTACAGTCATGTGGATACTGTTATTTTTAATGACATTCAGCAGTCCCCTTGGGCTGATGGAGTGAGCGAGAAACACGGAAAGAAAGAGAGACTGCATAGGTAGGCAATAACATTTGGCAGAAAAGTGCTTAGCCGTTTGAAAAGAGTCGAGAGTGAGCAAGAGAGAGAGAGCGGCGGAAGTGTTAAATACTAAAAGAAGACTGTTATCTCCATGACAGATAATTGCTAGTCTGTTCAGTCGAAAGCGTTTTGAGGATCTATGAAAGATCTTTGCGATTCTGGGAAAACAGGAAAGGCAAAAAAGTTTTCAGCAAGCTGGCGATTCCAACTCCATCATCTGGGTATAATTGCTCATTTAATATTAGAATAGGTTTTTGACATTCTCATTTATTACAGGAGCTCAGAGCAAACTCTACTTGTGAGTGTGTGTGTGGTCTGATATCAATGTCACACCTCCTCAATAACTCAGACAGGCCAGTGTGCTTATCTTTCTTTGACACTCAGATCAATCTTGCTTTTAATCCTGAACCCATTCGCAGTATTTCTCACCTCAACTCCACACATCAAACACAAACATCACTTCCCTCCTGTGAACGTGCGTGTCTGTGTCCAATCAAGTCAAGGACACAGGATGGGGGCGGCTGATCTTCCAGAATCCAGATTATACACTTTATATATAGCTGGTAAACAGTGCTGGGTAGAGTGTTTCACAGTGGAGTTTCATAGATTTACAGTGGAAATTGTACATGCAGGGAATATATGTGGCGAACACAACATTTAAGCAACACACAATTAGAGTGGATTAATGATGAAATAAAATGCATTCACAATAGACAAAATGTTTAGTCCTGCACATATTCATCCAGTTAGACATTCATTCAACCTTCAATCTGTCTATCGATCTGGAAATGTGTCTGTCTGTCAATCTATCCATTTTATAACTATTTTTACATCCACCCATATCTATGCCGCAAAAAAGTATTAGTTGTATTTATTTTTAAAAGTGAGTAAACCATTGCTTTTAAAGTGATGATTGACTTTAAAAGTGAGTAAACCATTGCTTTTAAAGTGATGATTGACTTTAAAAGTGAGTAAATATGCTGTGTCTGAAGCAATCCGTTGACTTTAAAAGTGAATAAATGAGTTGTGTCTGAAGCGATTAGTTGACTTTAAAAGTGAATAAATATGTTGTGTCTGAAGCGATTAGTTGACTTTAAAAGTGAATAAATGAGTTGTGTCTGAAGCGATTAGTTGACTTTAAAAGTGAGTAAATATGCTGTGTCTGAAGCGATTAGTTGACTTTAAAAGTGAATAAATATGTTGTGTCTGAAGGTGATTAGTTGACTTTAAAAGTGAATAAATGTGTTGTGTCTGAAGCGATTAGTTGACTTTAAAAGTGAGTAAATATGCTGTGTCTGAAGCGAGTTGACTTTAAAAGTGAGTATATGTGTTGTGTCTGAAGCGATTAGTTGACTTTAAAAGTGAGTAAATATGCTGTGTGTCTGAAGCGATTAGTTGACTTTAAAAGTAAATAAATATGTTGTTTCTGAGGTGATTAGTTGACTTTAAAAGTGAGTATATGTGTTGTGTCTGAAGCGATTAGTTGACTTTAAAAATGAGTAAATGTGTTGTGTCTGAAGCGATTAGTTGACTTTAAAATGGGTAAATGTGTTGTGTCTGAAGCGATTAGTTGACTTTAAAAGTGATTAAATATGTTGTGTCTGAAGCGATTAGTTGACTTTAAAGCGAGTAAATATGTTGTGTCTGAAGCGATTAGTTGACTTTAAAAGCTGAGTAAAATATGTTGTGTCTGAAGCGATTAGTTGACTTTAAAAGAGAGTAAATATGTTGTGTCTGAAGCGATTAGTTGACTTAAAAATGGAGTAAATATGTTGTGTCTGAAGCGATTAGTTGACTTTAAAAAGTGAGTAAATGTGTGTGTCTGAAGCGATTAGTTGACTTTAAAAATGAGTAAATGTGTTGTGTCTGAAGCGATTAGTTGACTTAAAAGTGAGTAAATATGTTGTGTCTGAAGCGATTAGTTGACTTTAAAAGCGAGTAAATAGTGTTGTGTCTGAAGCGATTAGTTGACTTTAAAAGCGAGAAATATGTTGTGTCTGAAGCGATTAGTTGACTTTAAAATGCAAGAAAATATGTTGTGTCTGAAGCGATTAGTTGACTTTAAAAATGATTAAATATGTTGTGTCTGAAGCGATTAGTTGACTTTGAAAATGGGTAAATGTGTTGTGTCTGAAGCGATTAGTTGACTTTAAAATGAGTAAATGTGTTGTGTCTGAAGCGATTAGTTGACTTTGAAAATGGGTAAATGTGTTGTGTCTGAAGCGATTAGTTGACTTTAAAAGTGAGTAAATGTGTTGTGTCTGAAGCGATTAGTTGACTTTAAAAGTGAGTAAATGTGTTGTGTCTGAAGCGATTAGTTGACTTTAAAAGTGAGTAAATGTGTTGTGTCTGAAGCGATTAGTTGACTTTAAAAGTGAGTAAATATGTTGTGTCTGAAGCGATTAGTTGACTTTAAAAGTGAGTAAATATGTTGTGTCTGAAGCGATTAGTTGACTTTAAAAGTGAGTAAATGTGTTGTGTCTGAAGCGATTAGTTGACTTTAAAAATGATTAAATATGTTGTGTCTGAAGCGATTAGTTGACTTTGAAAATGGGTAAATGTGTTGTGTCTGAAGCGATTAGTTGACTTTAAAAGCGAGTATATGTGTTGTGTCTGAAGCGATTAGTTGACTTTAAAAATGAGTAAATGTGTTGTGTCTGAAGCGATTAGTTGACTTTAAAAGTGAGTATATGTGTTGTGTCTGAAGCGATTAGTTGACTTTGAAAATGGGTAAATGTGTTGTGTCTGAAGCGATTAGTTGACTTTAAAATGAGTAAATATGTTGTGTCTGAAGCGATTAGTTGACTTTGAAAATGGGTAAATGTGTTGTGTCTGAAGCGATTAGTTGACTTTAAAAATGAGTAAATATGTTGTGTCTGAAGCGATTAGTTGACTTTGAAAATGAGTAAATATGTTGTGTCTGAAGCGATTAGTTGACTTTGAAAATGGGTAAATGTGTTGTGTCTGAAGCGATTAGTTGACTTTGAAAATGGGTAAATGTGTTGTGTCTGAAGCGATTAGTTGACTTTAAAAATGAGTAAATATGTTGTGTCTGAAGCGATTAGTTGACTTTAAAAATGAGTAAATATGTTGTGTCTGAAGCGATTAGTTGACTTTAAAAGTGAGTATATGTGTTGTGTCTGAAGTGATTAGTTGACTTTAAAAGTGAGTATATGTGTTGTGTCTGAAGCGATTAGTTGACTTTTCTTTTAAAAAATGAGTAAGTCTGTTGCTTTTAAAGCGATTATTTGACTTTTTTTAAAAAGGTGAGTATATTTGTTGCTTTTAAGCATTTAGTTGACTAAAAGTAAATCTGTTGCTTTTGAAGCAATTAGTTGACTAAATAAAAAGTAAATATGTAGCTTTTAAAGCAGTTTACTTAAAGTGAGTAAATCTGTTGCTTTTAAAGTGATTAGTTGACTTTAAAAAGTGAATAAATCTGTTGTTTCTGAAGCTGTTAGTTGCCTTTTCTTGAAAAATTGAGTAAATTTGTCGCTTTTAAAGCGATTAGTTCAGGCTTCTTTAAAAAAAGTATGTAAATCTGTTGTTTTAAGCGATTAGTTCACTATATAACGTGAGTAAATGTGTTGCTTTTGAAGCTATTAGTTGAATAAAGTGTGTATTTCTGTTGCTTATAAAAAGATCAGTTGACTAATTAAAAGGTAAATCTGTTGCTTTTAAAGCAATTAGTACACTGTAAAAAAAGTTGACATCTCAAAATTGTAAGGCAACTTGCTGCAGAACATTTTTAAGTTGAGTCAACTTTCAACCCAAGTACTGCACTTGACTCGATTTAAGTTTAGTAAACTCAGAAATGTGCTGAAGCTGGTTTTCTGAAAATTTTAAGTTGAGCCAACTTTTTTTACAGTGTAGTGAGTATATGTTGCTTTTAAGCGATTAGTTGACAAAAAAGTGAGCAGATCTGTTGCTTTTAATGCGATTATTCACTATATATATATATATATATATATATATATATATATATATATATATATATATATATATATATATATAGAGAGAGAGAGAGAGGAGAGAGAGAGAGAGAGAGAGAGAGAGAGAGAGAGAGAGAGAGAGAGAGCGAGAGAGTAAATCTGTTGCTTATAAAAAGATCAGTTGACTTTAATTCAAAAGTAAATCTGTTGATTTAAAGTGATAGTTGACTATAAAAGGGGAGTAATTTTGTTGCTTCTGAAGCGATTAGCTGACTTTCTTTAAAATTGAGTAAATCTGTTGCTTTTAAAGCAATGAGTTGACATCTTTCAGAGTCAAAGTAAGTAAATCTTTTGCTTTTAAGGCAATTAGTTGACGTTTCTTTAAAGTGAGTAAATCTGTTGCTTTTCAAGCAATTAGTTGACTAATCAGTGTGTAAACCGGTATCTTATAAAAAATCAGTTGACTTCAATTCAAAAATTAATCGGTTGCTTTTAAAATAATTAGCTGACTTCACTTAAAACGTGAATATTTGCTTTTAAAGCGATTTATTTAAAAAAGTGAGTATATCCATTGCCTTGAAATAAAGCAATATAAAAAAACATAAACAATGGGTTTACTCACTTTAAGTAACCAGTTGTTTTTTTACAGTTTATGTGCACATCCATTTATCAAACCATCCACCCATTTATCATCTGTCTATCCATTCATCTAACCATCCATCCATTTATCTTCTATCTATCCATTTATCAAACCATCTATCCATCTGTGTTCAAATGTCTGAGGTAAGTATATATATTTTTATTATAAACATGTCCACGTTTTGAGGTACCAATTCACAGAAAATCTTGTTTTTGCTGAAAAAGAAACGGAGTTCACACTGAGAGGGATCGTTTGTAGAATAAAAGTCAGAATTTATTCTGTTGATCTGTACATTGAACAAGAGTACTGAGACTGCAGCACACACGCATACACGCACGCACACACACACAACTGATGTTAACCGACTGAACCAGCTGTGCACAGGTGAGGAGTGCAACTGGTTCATGTGGAACATTTGATTTTGCTTTCCATCGTCTCTCTCTTTCTCTCTATCCTTGTTCTCTGTTTGAATCCCCGTGGAGTCAGTCACAAGCAGCAGTGAGGCCAAGTTTAGCTGAAATTAAGCCAGGTTCAGCCTGAAAACACAGTATGAATAAAAATTCTCCACTGAGAGTCCTTTTAGTCCAGGCTTAAGCTTGATCTGTGTGCAAGTAAAGCAGACCTAACGTATGGCAAACAGGGACTTTTTTGCGAGCAGGACGATCCTGCTGACAGAAGTCCTCAGTGACTCACTTTCAAAACCAATACCAATTTCAGCATGTGACCACATAAAACGAAAATACCCACAACCATCCAATAAACACAGACCTGAAAGAAAGCATGTTCACAGTTATTTCCTCCGACATCATCCATCAACATAGTTCCCCAAAAAATATCGATTAATACATATATACTTATTTAATATATGTGTAAGTAAGTTTCTAGATATTTATTCAGCAGCAAGAATGAAGAGATGATGGGGACATGATAAAGACACCAAATGTAAAATGAAAAGATGATCAGTTTCCGAACTCGCCGTGTGGTCTTGAGGTCAGTTCGTGAAGCCTTATTAGCTTCACATGATCCACAAAATCATGAACAATTTCTTGACTGGAAAGTGTTTGCTAACAAAAACACACAACTGTCCTTCAGTTCTCACATTATTACAAGTTCTAAATGAATCGATATTGATATAAAATGTCATGGAAACACTCAACTGATTGCTATTTTTGGATTTTTTTTGTGGACGGCCTAATTTGCGTCACTCAACCCGTATTTTTCGGAGACCGTTCAGCTGAACTGAAAAGCAAATCAGAGCCATACGTTAGGACTTTGTCTTCAAACAGTTCTTAAAGACAACAACAAAGAGTTTCTTTGGGAGGGAACCACTTTGGTAAGTTGAGAAAACCCTCTACAGTTCGCGTACTGCACGATATCATCACCACCACACCATCAAATGTAAGACTAGCATTAGTTGCACTGTAATTCTACAGTGGGATTGACTTTCACATTAACTGCTGAGGACCACATTGCTGTGAGAGTCAACTGCCCAGTAATATATAGGTAGGTAGACGGTTTGGATTATCAGGTTTCTCATTCCAGCATTATTGTACAATATAGACAAGTTAATATGGCCACAAATAGATCCTGCGTGCACGGTATTTAATATTCTGTTAATTTGGAACAGAGTATGTGAGGTAATCTGTTAAAGAGGTATGTGTTATTTGAAATATGAAAAAATTAATTCGAACAACATGCTGTAAGATTTTATCTGATGCTTTGTTTTATCCCAAAACTCCTGCTGCTATAAAATGAACCACATGAAGCGGAATGACCTCCAGAAAAGTAGAAAATTAGCACCATCTGAGGTAAGTAACACAGATTAGACAACCCATGCCTGCTGTAGCACCATCAACGGGATTAAAAACGCAAAAAGAAAAAATGCAAGAAGACGTAAAAGCCAAACACTGCAAGTCTAACATGGAGCCAAAATGTGACATCTGAAATGAATCCACACCACACAGACTAATTTAGATCTCTGAATGAGGTACGAGAACGGTGAGACAATGAGGTAGGACTGTGACTCTACATACTTGTTTCCAGACTAAGAATAACCTGAACTTGTTGTTGTATCAAAAATACATTTCTTTCACTTGTAGAGCTGAGAATATTGTTTGCTAAATAAGAATGACTCTGAGTATGGTCCTTTAGTATTGTGATTACGAAAGAACTACGACTCTTGCTATAGCGAAATACTGGGCAGTTCTGGGGAATTGCTGTGGGCGGGTCCTCAGCGTTTGATTGACAATCTCTCAGAATGTAGGTTAGTGAAGCAGACTGAAGCAATACTATTTTCTTTCTCCCAAGAACACTCGTTCAAACTTTTTTGGCATCATAAAGAAACATAAAAGATATCCATTATCTAATGCTCTTTTGATATGAAACAAAAAACATAATGTCCACAGCAACACTTTGTAAAACTTTTTTTTTTATCAGTAAAAATATATTCCGCCTGTCTCTTCCCTGTTTTTTTAAACATAACCTTAGAAGGGGCCATTTTTGTGCAACTTTTCATTGTTGAGATTCCACTTTGGCTTATTTTCAACAAAACGATACAAACCCCAAACACACATTCAGATCGGATGAATTTCATTCAACGTGACAAATATATCAAGGACAACTCAAGAGGATATGTTGATCCCTCACACGCTTTGCACAGGACTTGCCATTTTCCAGAGGCACAGACCAAGTCGAAGGTAAGCACCGCTACTGAAAAGCACAGGCACCAGCCTCAGCACAACCTCCCAGAAGAGAAAAACACAGGCCAACGCTTCCGTTTTGTAGGCTTTTTAGCCTATAAATACTGTACATGATTGTTTTTAAAAGTCTGACTTTCTCTGATGGGATTCACTGGTTTGATCTCACAACTGAAGAAACTGTTAATTTTTAATTTTCCTCAGATCTGAACACCACTGTGCCCAATTCCAGTCTCACAGCCAAAAAGAAAAAAAGAAAAAGCAACACATAACGCTGAAGTCTTTTTCAAGGCAACAATTCAACTCCACATAAAGAGTATGACCACATGGACCGATGATAAAGTTTGGCTATCGTTCAACCCCTGCACACCTAAAGCTCTCATATTTTTTCCAGTATACCCGCACAGTACGTACGCTCATTATGGAACATCAAATATTCACTAAGTGTGGCAATACATATCACACAATACGGGAAATATCTACAGAAAAAAAAAAAAGAAGAGAAAGACATTCAGTGGAACAAAAGAACCTTATTACAATCTGTCCTCTCGCGTAATTACCTTGACATATTGGAGGTACGTTGCTGTAAGAAAGAAGAATAAGAAAAAAAAAAGAATCGCTTTCACAGGCTCAAGAGAATGAGAAACAAATGACTGCTAAAGTGAGTGACAGAAAACTGATAGCTGATTTATATGCTTTCTGCTGAATTTCTTTTCGCAAGCATTGTTAAATGTTTATGTTGATTTCTTTTTATAAATTGGCTTGGGTAAATCACAAAGAAGCCAACACTGATGGATTTTTTTTTTCTTCCTTAGGATTAAAGTGCTACGTTGTCAGAGATGGACAATGATTCCTTGGAACGAAAAGGCAGGAGACGGCTGCCTCTCGACGGAAATGACTCCAAATGAAATGATAGTCCAGAACAAATGACTCACAGTGAGGTGAAATTCATAAATTGAAGTTCTTGAAGCATCGAGATACCTGCTGTAAGAAATCCACGATAGTATCAATTTAAGATATGGGTTTCTGTCATTAGAGATGATGCATTGGTGAAGAGCCCTGCCTTTCTTGAGAAACACGGGAGTACCCAGGATCTACGTTAATAGCGAAACGTCACATATACACTGTAAAAGTACAAATGGTTAGAAACTATATATGAACCAGCAAAGATAAAGACAGAATTACAACATTGTCTTGCTCGGTTTTGAACCAAAAGCTTAGTGAAATAAGGTGCAGCCTGGATGCAAACAACAAATTGTTACAAAAAAAAAAAAATGAGATAATATATTTCAGATATTCACTGAAAATTTGTCCCCGCTGTTAAATGAACAACAAAAGAGGAGGCTTTTGCGTGGCAGATCTGTGGTTAATTCACAGTAAGCAATATGGCATCACAGTCAAGAACCCAAATCTGCAAAGTGTCTGTTTTCTTATGTTACAAGCCAAACACACACACACAGTTTGTGATGAAATTAAAGACGACAAGGGGAGACAAATGGTCTAAAGTGTGGATGGCATGGCTTGTTGCAAGTTGTCACGATATCTTATTTCCTCCC
The DNA here is from genome assembly GCF_903798145.1 of Danio aesculapii. NCBI lineage: Eukaryota > Metazoa > Chordata > Actinopteri > Cypriniformes > Danionidae > Danio > Danio aesculapii. The sequence continues at coordinate 37,893,183 of NC_079442.1, read as the reverse complement.
CTAATGAGTGCGCCCTCTACAGGTGGCGTGGACAGAAGGATGAGGCAAACGTGTAACCCCCAGGCACTGCTGACAGTTTTACCCCCACATCCAGACACGGCACCTGGCATCTCTCCACACTCTCACACACACACACACCAAAGTGCAGTTAAAGCAATATCAGCTCATATTACAATCACAGCTTGCTATAAAACGGAGAACACAGTTCCCAATGATTGCCAGCTGGAAAAAGGCCCTGCAGCCCTGCTCTGATTTCCACTTACCCTCCGTCCCAAGTGCAATTTACAGCTGGTAAAAGGTCTTAGGTGGTCTTCATCTCTGTAGACCTGATAATACAATAACTCCTGTCCTGTGGCTAGTCCATCAAGCTCACTCAAATCAAATCGGATGTGCTCTTGTTGTTTACAAGAATCTTGTTTCAAACTTTACACCATTATTTACTGCACCGGTGTCAACTCCAGGACTTTTGTACACAACAGAAGTTCTCCAAGAATAAGAATTCAACTATGCTTAAAAGACGGCATTAACATACTTTCTTTAGAGCTGAATCAGAACAACGGTTTTTATAATATAAATCAAAAATTTTCTTTGGACACCAAATTTTATTCAACATATTGATTCTGTTAATATATACATTTTTAATATTACTGTAATATACTCGCCACCTGTTGGCTGTTTTAGCATCATATCTATTGTTAGAGATGCGCCGGAAAAAAACCCCCAGCAATATTGCATGGATTGGCTTGTTAAAAAATCTCATTGTAGCAAAATGGCTTCCTAGCCTATTAATAATAATAATAATAATAATAATAATAATAATAATAATAATAATAATAATAATAATAATACCTTACATTTATAAAGCGCTTTTCTAGACACTCAAAGCTCTTTACACATTGGGGGGAATCTCCTCATCCACCACCAGTTTGCAGCATCCACCTGGCTGCAAAGGCAGCCATTATGTGCCCATTATGTGCTAGACCACACACCAGCTGATTGGTAGAGAGGAGATGAAGCCAATTATGATATGGGGATGGTTAAGAGGCCATGTCGGACTAAGGCCAGTGGGCAGGATGCCGGGGTTAAACCCCTACTCTCTTCATCCTGGGATTTTTAACAACCACAGAGAGTCAGGATCTCGGTTAAACGTTTCATCTGAAAGACGGTGCTCACTGAGCAGTATAGAGTTCCCTTCACTATACTGGGGCGTTAGGACCCACACAGACCCCTGCTGGCCTCACTAACACCAGTTGCGGCAGCAACTTGGCTTTCCCATGTGGTCTCCCATCCAGGTACTGACCGAACGCAGCCCTGCTTAGCTTTAGTGGGCGACCATGTGAGAGTTGCAGAGAGCTAGTTGCCAGCTGTTAGCTAAACATAGCATCAACTATTTATTATGAGATTTAAAACCATGTTTTTGCTCCAAAATGAACTAAATAACTATATAAGTTTATTACTTAAAATAACCTCCTTCTATAATCAAAGTAATTAATTATCCCAAAATGAGATGGAAAATATATTATCTTTGAAACATTAATTGTAACCTTTTATGAAAATACACTAGATGGATTGAAAAACACAGATAAACCACATAATATTGTAATTGTCTTCATGTTCAATCAATCAAGCAACTATATCTGAATGTCATTCAGCTGCAGTAAAAGCTGCATTTATTTGTTGTTGTGCTGGAATGTAATAAAATAGCCTTTCCAAGGCTCGTTTGTTAAGACTCTGCATGAGTACGCCCTCTAACTTCCAGTATGTATGACTCAAGCAAGACTGCATGAGCTCTGTAATACAGTCATGAATGTCATTCATTTAAAAGATCCACAAAACTATTAGTATCTGCATTGGCAGATATCACTTTGAATAACTGGCTTTCGATATTTGTTGAGAAACTTATTATCGGTGCATCTCTACTGTTCATACAGAGGTCTAAACCAAGGTACAAGTAGGGTTGCACGAAATTCGAATTCGGTACCAACCGATACAGAAATTTTTAAAATGTCCATTTTCTGCTAACATTTGAGCGCTACTGAGCACGTTCTTAAACAGTGCTGATTTGCCCTTGTGTTCACGTGCTCAACAGAAATGACTGTAATTGGCCGTGAAGGTCTCACTTCACGGAACTCACTGATTTTTATTGAGTGTAACCACAGATACAGGGACACTGGAGCAATTTATCACCAGCAGATCGCTCGTATGTCATCTTATACACAAACCAGCTGATCGACGTGACTTTGAAACACTTCAGTGTCCCTGTATCTGTACTTAAACTCAGTAAACAGTGGTGAGTAATTTCTGTTGAGCACTTGAACACAATGGCAAATCAGCAATGTTTAAGAACGTGCTCGGCAGCACTCAAATGTTAGCGGGAAATGGGTGTTTTTAAAACTTACTGACTGAGTATCGATTGGTACCGAATTCCAGAAAAAATACTCGAATATATTAAATGTCAATATTTGGTAACACTTTGAGTATTAGTAGACTGTCTGCTTAAAATCTGTTGATACTGCTGCTAAACAGACATTTAACTGACTATAAGAAACTTTGCAAGTGCATGTCAACTTACCCTAACCCCAACCTAATAGTCTACATATAATCTGATGAGAATTAGTTGGCAAGTAGATGCAATGTGACTTGCATTCAACAAATGGACAATCAAAATAAATTGTGACCCAATATTTTATGATGCCCAATTAATGTATGGATGATCATGAAAACTCCAAATATATCTTTAAAAAAATATGAGAAAAAAAATTGTGGATGATTTACAAAAAACTAAAGAAAAAAACATCACTTATTCAGGACAACTGTTTAGCACCACTGACTACATGCGACCTCTCCACCCCAAACAACCATCGAGAACGAGAACGGACCATCAGTAGTCATCTCAGGAAAGCAATTAACGGGAGCAATTAGGCCTAGATTGATTAATTAAATCAATCGTTCATTAAGACTACGCAGGGTGTGACCCTGTTTAAAAGTGCAACTCTTTATGTTAAGTACCTTTAGCAGATGGTCCCTGTGAAGTGACCTACCTCCCCCTTAAAGACTCCACCTCTAAGCCAGCATTTATGACACCTCCAAAAACACTCCCCTGAAACAAGAAGACTTTACCGCTTTAGTACATTTAGGACATGTTCTGACACAGAACACAAGCTGATGTGCCAAACACATTTTTCTCGCACACTATTTAAAGGATTGCTCCTGTCTATCACACATGACATCCGACCCCGCCCCCCCCAATCAAAGCTTACAAAAACCCACCCCCATTCACTCACAGAATGCACACCGGCATGCAAAAGCAGCGTGGAGAGAGGTAAAACTGTCAGGCAGGCTGTAAAACAGGGGCTGCGAGAGTAAAAGACAGAGAGGGCTTGGGAGGGCATCAGTGGGAATCTCAATTGGCAGCGCCGGTGATTACGTGCACCTTCTCCACCAGAAGTCCTTGAGGAGTAGAATGAGCTATGGTGACAACTTCAGCGCCCCCTACAGGCCGTCGTACGGAAAGTTCTCCATCTTCACCGTCTGCTGGATGAGGAGTTTGGATTCTCGCCGTTCCTCGTTCTTGATGGATTTGTTGATATCCATGATCTTTTCGCAGATGTATTTGTTCACTTTGGATAATCGCTGGGTGATCTCTGCGCTGTCGGCTGTCTCTTGAGACACGCGGTCGTACAGACACTCTGGAATTAAATATTAGTTAGGAAATTAGCAATGGAAACGTTTTTATTTATTCGTTTTTATTTGATTGCTGATGGTTTACTTGAATGATAATATATAGATTTTTTTATATTAATATTTAAAGCCTTTATAATAACTCAAACAATTGTAGGTTTCAACACTGACATAAAAACGGTTTTAATTTATTCCGAAAATGATACAATTTATATTAGCGAAACTACTAATCTAATCTCAACCTAGTCTTTAACTGGATAGTTTACCAAAAACTGAAAATTCTGTCATCATCTACTGAGAGTCCTTTAGTTATATTAAACTATGATGCTAGCCGACTTGCAGTATTTATTTTTCCTATTATGGAACTTCATTATTACTAATTACTGACCTTCTTCAAAATACCCTCTGATGTTCAACAGAAAAAATAAACTTATTTGAATATAGGCTCATTGTACAACTCTTGAGTTAAACATTTGAGTTTCACTATTCTTGAATCTATTCAACCGATCCAGCGAGAGCACTTTTAGGTGTTTTTTTTCCCAGGGTTTTTCACCTTTATTTGATAGGACAGTAGCGAGTATGGGGAGCAGAGAGAGGGGAAGGGTCGGCATAGGACCACGAGGCGGAATCGAACTCGGGTCACCGTGAGCACCGGAGTGCATATGTCGACACACTAACCACTACACCACCGGCATCGACAAACACTTTTAGCTTTTAATCAGATTAGACCATTAGCATCTCGCTCAAAAATCTCAAAATATCGTTTGTCACGTTGAATTTTCATACTTTAAGCTTGATTCTATATTTAGTTACATTGTGTATTAGGACTCATGACAAAAATAAAAGTTGGTATTTTCCATAGATTTAAACACTAGATGTCGCCTACGCTATTGTTGTCTATGAGAAGGAACGCGCCAATAGAGCCGCCATTTTAGTACAGTGCTACCGCTCCTTTAAAATGAATGTGGAGCACTGGCCATCCAGAGCCAGAGATATATACACATAAAAACACATATATCTATGATCGGGAGTTTTCCCAGTGGTCAGTATGCAAATCTTTTTTTTAATTACAAAAATTATCATTTTACACTACTTTTCTACACTGATGGATAAGTGATTGCACGGGCATTGCCGTCAAAGAGCGTGTGTTTGTGTGCATGGAAATGTATTATCCTCCCTCTCTGCTAAATTTGATCTAATCCATGTCCTGAAACACACCCCCTCTCCTGCTTTCTAATGGATGGAGCGATTCATTTGTGAATGAACAAAAGTTCGTAACATACATATCATAAAAAAACTAAGTCTTACCTATGAAATGTTCTGTCTTTATATTTTGTTTTCTTTGTTTGCTCATTATTACACCCGTATACAGTCCTAAAGTCCAGCATCTTTACGTTGGCTTAAGTCTTGACTAGTGAGGTTGAATGACATTGTCCTATTGACTATTGATTAGCGCTATTAGACGCATGCTTCAGGGTCTATAAGCGATATCTAGTGTATATATCTATGGGTATTTTCTAGGCTGATATGGCTAGGAACTATACTCTCGTAATAATAAAATAGAACTTCATCACTGTACCATAGCTGTATCAGCTGTATTAATGTTATTAAGCTGTGCCTAAAAATCATCTAACTTCCATTTGGTCTTAGTACGCTAACTACAGAAGATTCAAACTATAAAAAAGTTTTTTTTTGTCATTTTTGAAAGAGATGCTAACATTCTAATCTGATTCAATTACCTATGTTCAGCTAAGCTAAAAGTGCTCCCACCACATCAGGAGATCGGCTAAATAGATTTAAAAATGTTAAAACTCAACTGTTTAGCTCTAGGGGAGAAACAAAGTGGAGTGTTCCTTTAAGGTAGAGAATCCCATGAGGGTTAGTAAAAAGTGAGTACATTTTTGTTTTTGGGTGAACTATCCTGTTAAATCCATTTTAGTTACAAATAAATCTTTCAAAGCGTTTACCTCTGACAATTTTGAGCTTGCTTGGTGAGAGCGGTGGTTTGGGCAGGGCATCTTTCTTCTTCTTTGTAGCGACACCAGTCACGCTGCGGTTCTTCAGGGTTTCAGTGCCCCAGATCATCACCGCCAGGTTTTTGGTGAATTTGGAGTCTCCCTGTGTCCGCTGTAGCTGGTGCCATTTCTCCTCATCCACCCAAATCCCTCCGCCCAAGTGCACCTGCAAAAGACACGCTCTTCAAATATGCAGCGTACACACACGGTCACAGACAAGATTTTGCTTTCACATTCAGGCACTTTAGTGCCATGTGGTCTAGTCCCCAAAGTGTGTCTCAAAAATGGCAGCTTTTCTCTCACAATGAATTAAACAAGTGTTTTTTTTGAAGATGAAATGCAGCATTCGACATGTAATTCTGATTCAGGATATATTGCATGTTGCACAGCTGTGCACAGCATGTTTAAATAAACCTAGCTGATCCTGTGTTTAAAAATACATTTGATAAAGTAATAAAATCATGCGTTGTTTTTAACTTAATATATTAAAGGGTTTAACATTTTTATCAGACCACTAGTCAATGTACTGTATGATGTGTGCCACAGCTGCCCTGGCCTGAACTAACAATTTTGTTGATTTTTATCAACAAATGGGAAAAATATAATATTTATCAACAAATTTGTAATAGTTAAGTATGTGTACGCCTTTTAGTCACAGTAGTATTTATAATGTTAATATTTAATTGTTGTAATTAGGGATGCAACGATTATAAATTTTGGTTGTACGATTATAGTCTAAGGAATAATCACGGTTTCATGGTTATCACGATTATTATGCAGTCATCCATTTCATTAGACTACTACTCAAGAAAAATCACATGAAAACTCCTTATATTTTAAAGTGTTATTTATTAACTAAATAATACAGTTACTTATTGACTAAATAATAATAATGAATACTCAGTAACTAAATAATACATCAAAAAATAATAATATAAAACAAACAAAAGTCCACTTCTCTTTTAACTTATAAATAAGTGAAAAAGGTTTTTGCCATTTAAATATAAGAATTTTACAGTAACAATAAATGACAAAACAATAAATAAATACATAAATAAAAAAAATATTTTTCTAATGTCTAATCAATCTAAACTACAAATTAGCTAAGAAGTAGCTTTGTATTTCCCTTTTAAAGACAACAAATGTAGTCAAAGGCTGCTGAACCTCTGTTTGAAAGGCACTTTTGACCAACTATGCAACAAAATTACTTTGTGTACTCTTTGGAGTAGAAATGTGGATATTGCATACAAAGTTTGAAGCTGATCGATCAGTTCTTGTCACATGACTTGCGATGTGTTTGCAGCATTCTTGCAACTAGGTACACATGGAAAGTGTGAGCGCGTCGCTGCCAATAAGCTTGTGCAAGCCGAGTGCCTTCATTGGAAGTAACAAACTTGTGCTTGCAAAAGACGAGATACGTGAACGGCCCTTTTTTAATAGCCAAGCCATAGTTAAAATCAGCCTTTAAATCAGCGTGTGTGTGTATGTATTGTGTACAATCTCGGAACTTCAAACTAGCGCACAGTTGGCATAACTTTGTTTAGCTGCAGCAGTTTTGTTCTGTGCAGGTGTTGAGAAGGTTTAAAGATTGATTAAAGCACATTTAATAGTGAAATCGGTTAATCGTTGCATCCCTAGTTGTTATGCCCATTTTTTTTTGTTAAACAAGCAAGGCAGAAAAATCTGTAGAGCACTTTCTTTCTTTTTTTAAATTCAGATGCCCAATTACAGTCCTTTAATCGTAGACCATAAAAAAAAATGAGCTCCACTAGTTGAATGTTTCATAGAAATTTGAATATGCTGACACTACTTTGGGCATAAAAACATGCATTAATCAATACTATTTAGTTTCAGTTTCTTATTTGCAAAATAATTAGGTTAACTAGGCAGGTTAGGGTAATTAGACAAGTTATTGTATAACGATGGTTTGTTCTGTAGACTATTGAAAAAATATAGCTTAAAGGGGCTAATAATTTTGACTCTTAAAATGTTTTTTTCAACTATTCTAGCCTATTCATTCTAGCCCAAATAAAACAAACAAGATTTCCTCCAGAAGAAAAAATACTATCAGACATACTGTGAAAATTTCCTTGCTCTGTTAAACATTATTTGGGAAATACTTAAAAAAAGAAAAAAATTTCAAAATTCAAAATTTGTGTGTGTGTGTGTGTGTGTGTGTGTGTGTGTGTGTGTGTATGTATGTATATATATATATATATATATATATATATATATATATATATATATATATATATATATATATATATATATATATATATATATATATATATATATATATATATATATATATATATATATATATACTTCATGACCTTTCCAGATATGTGCAAGCCAAGTTATACACTGCTCTAAAGTATTTCATCAGCTAATTATTGCTCTTGAGTAAGGCATAACAAAGCTCATTAAGGAATGATTTTATTTTATTTTTTTTTACCAATTTTTGGGGAGTAAACAATGACTTTAGGGCCTCCACAAAATTTCTCCACCTGGAGATCGAGGAACCGATGACCACATGCAAATGACGCATCATCCATAAATTCAGAGGTGTCCGAGTTCATTAAATGCAGTAATGCGTTTTGACAGATGCCAGAGCCGAGTGTTGACTTTTAAGCCACACCGTGGAGGACACGGCCCAACAAGCCATCAGGTGGATTGATGGGCAGCTGGTGAGTAACAGCTGAGGTAATGTGCCTTCTGCTTTGTCACCCTGAGCAGTCTTCAGGCTTCAATCCAGGGGCTTTTCCCCAATGCAACTAATGTGCTTTAGGCCCTGGTCCAGCAGACAAGCTTTTCACTGCTATTAACTTAGACGAGATTTGCTTTTCTACGGCTACCTGTCACTCTGGGCAATTCCTGTGGTACAAATAATTAATGCCGGATATGTGCGCGTATGTGTAAGGGCCTAATTTGCTTTTGTTCTTCACGCTTGAACTGAGAACCCTTTCAGCATGTAACACAAATTCCCCCCTGTCATGCGAGGCAGGCGGAGGAACGCAAAACGCGGACCCGATGTCTGCTAACAGGGCTCAAAATCACAGCAAGTGTTCTGGTTAAAAGGCCCTTTGAGACTGACGGGGGGGAAGGTTGTGGAAGGGATTTCGTTAGTCAATTATACAAACCAAACCGCTGCAAACACTGAATCGCACTAACACGAGGACCATCAGCGAAATCACTGAATTGTCTTGTTTGTACAACAGCTTACAAGGGCGTCTGGAATGCGGTCTGCATGAACTAATGAATCAAGTCGAGCCTTTTTTCTTTCATAATAGCCATAGATCATGCATGGATGCGGTAACAAAAGTAAATATCAACAATAAGCGTCTTCCATTATACTGGAAGGATTGATCAAATTGACATTTTAACTAACCATTCATAAAAGGTATCGAGTTTCAAGTTGTAGAATATACATACACTATACTATACACTATACTACTTTTCCAAAGCATGAAATGGCAAGGTTTTCTTTTTTGAAACTCTTTTATGCTCAGAAAGGTTGTATTTGTTTAACCGCAAATAGAGAGGTGAAATATTTTGTTAAACCATCAGGAAATGAAAGTGAAACATTATATTATTAATATTATTTTATATCAAATTTGAAATATTGTCTATAATATTCTAAAATGCAATTTATTAGAGCCACACTATTCATTAAAAATTGTTTAATATACTTGTTTTGTTTTTTTTCAAAGAAACTTTTCTACCAGGATGATGGCAAATTAAAGACATTTTTAAGACCAACTAAAGAACATTTATATAAAAAAAAAAAAACGAAGGGAAACCCATATAGCAATGTGTTGAGAACTATGTATAGTGTAACTAGGGAACACATGAAAAGTTGTATTTATTGCAACTTTTTAAACTAAAAATGTAAACAATTTGATTTGACATACTTCAAATACATTTTATATAAGGTATGTTAACATAAGCTCGAATACTTCTGATTCAACTACTTGAGTGTGAAAATAACGTTTACCCTCTAATCAAACCCATTTTATAATTAAATACCTTTATGACAATTATTTTGTGTTCTCCTTATAGATAACGACAAAAGAGTTTGTATAAAAATTATATTAATATAATATCTACACATAATAGTTCAAAGGTGAAAGCTATTCTTTTGCATGTTGCAGGATTACACTTTATCATTGCAATACATACACAGTGCATGCCACATATGTAAGGAAATAGGGAAATCTGCAATTATAAGTTACAATCACATTCACATGCCTGAATGGCGTCCTGAATCAAGCATAAATACAGCTCAGTGTCAAGTACGGTGAACACTGAAAGTGCCAATAATGATTTGTTACAAAAAATAATGCTATCATTTTTTTTTTTATCATATATTACTTTAAGACTTGCTTCTCTGACTTTAGAATTTCTTAAGGCCATAAATCACTGAAAAGCACTTTTAGACATTCAGATTTTCTACATTTAATTATAATTGCTGGCATTATTGTTAGAAAACAAGTCTGTTTTTGAAAATGGGGAAACCATGAGGAAATTTAGGTTGATTTATTTTAAATAAAAATCTTTCGCAACATTATATATATACAGTTGAAGTCAGAATTATTAGGCCCCCTGAATTATTAGCCCCCCTGTCTATTTTTTTCCCCAATTTCTGTGTAACGGAGAGAAGATTTTTTCAACACACACATTTCTAAACATAATAGTTTTAATAACTTAGCTTAAAGGGACACTTAAAGGCTTAACTAGGTTAATAAGGTTAACTAGGCAGGTTAGGGTAATTAGGCAAGTTATTGTATAATGATTGTTTGTTCTGTAGACTATCAAAAAATATATAGTTTAAAAGAGCTAATAATTTGGACCTTAAAATGGTTCATAAAAAAATAAAAACTGCTTTTATTCTAACCGAAATAAAACAAATAAGACTTTCTCCAGAAGAAAAAATATTATCAGACATACTGTAAAAATGTCCTTGCTCAGTTAAACATCCTTTGGAAAATATTTGAAAAAAAGAAAAAAAATTCAAAGGGGCTAATAATTCTGACTGCAACTGTACATGTATGTATGTATGTATGTATATGTATGTATGTATGTATGTATGCATGCATGTATGTATGTATGCGCACACACACACACACACACACACACACACACACACACACGCGCGCGCGCACACACACGCGCACACACGCGCGCGCACACACGCGCACACACTTTGTATGTATTTAATGCTTAATGGATCCTTATCACATTTCCGGGTTTGCTCAAGTAATAAAAGAAAAGCTCGACAATAGTGTAATCAAGACTTTGAGTGTTATCAAAAATTGTGAAAGACCGAAAGAGAGAACAACGTCAAAATTAGTTTTTTGTTATTTGATGCAAAGATGATAAGTATATAATAAATAAATAAATATATATATACATATATATATACACATATATATATATATACACACATATACATTTTTTTAATGAAAATATTAATAGCATTTAAGGATTTAAGATGCTGATGACCGTTAAACGCTTCATAACAGTCTTGTGAAAAGGGTCCATATGCATTATCCTACTGACCCCAAATGGTAGTACGTGTTATGATATACGAGTTTGTTACCCTTAAAAAGCAACACACGAGTACGTACTTTTCCATCATTGAAGGTGTAGACCGTTCTCGGGGACGGTGAGTGGGTGGAGCTTGTGTTCGCTTCCTCCTGACATGCTTCCTGTGGTTCACTGATGGGCTCCACCACCTCTGGTTTGATTGTCTGTGTGCCATTGTCATGCATCGGTTCTGCATACAGCAAAGCAAAACATCAGTAAAGCACAATTAGACAAGAGAAAGGATGAGTGCAATCTTGAGAAAGAGTTGAAGACAGATGGCCGCTGCTCTTTAATGACAGTGTTTTGAATGCAGTCCAGTGCGGGCTGCGGTAAGTCCTGGCCCACTCCTACTAGAGCGCTGCCTGAAACATGGCTCTCCCGTGCCTTTAAGACAACCGGGTCATTTTAGCTCGGTAAGCTGGCTTGGTGGTAGGCCGCACTAAGCTCTAATGTATCTGTTGAGATTTAATATCGGTCAGTGCACTGCACGTCTGACCCTAAAGGACCCTGGCCGGTCTAATCTTCAGCCTGCTCCACCAGCGCACTCTCTCACACACACAGCAGCTGGCCGGGACACTGGCCTGAGTGCTCATGACACCCTGTCCTCTTTAAGCATATAGTCTGTACACTTTTATTTTGAGTGTTCATCAGTCCCTGCAGCTCAGTGTTGTGTAGGAAATGTACTGTTGGTAGAACAAATTACTATTAGGATTGTCAATTTAGCATACTAATTATGTGCAATTAGCTGTAGTGAAAACAGTAAACAGAAAGACTGAAGAGAGTTTCTCTTGAACTTACTAAAATAGACAAATAATTAAGAAATGGTAAATGGGGCACAAAAGCATGTCTGTGCAAAATGGATTTCTGTGGACCGCAGCTCTTAGACAAGGAGCTTTAAGACAACCCCCAAATAATGTGATCCTAATGTGATTGCTTAAATATTTACAAGGTATCAATACAGTTTTTCTATAAAGACACAATTTACACTGTAACAAAATTGATCACGTAAATAGGCCTCATGTTTTTTAGCTGGTTACTAATAATGTTTTACTATTTATAGTACAATTTAGGGCTCCCCAATTTATCCTTTCAGCATCAATATCGATAAGTGTGTGTCCGCAATAGTCACATCGCAGGATATGCAATGTTGAGTTGGGTTTATAGTTGATCAGCAATAAAAGTTTGAAATACATGAGTCATACCAAAGTATAACCATAACTAAAAACCAAATGACTGATTACCAGACTGAACATTTATGATTTGCACGTGTTTTAAAAGCATTTCAGGAGAGTTTCAAACATTTGGGCACAAAAAAAGTACATCTGCAACTTTAATGAAGAATAACCTTACTGAATTTTTAATACAACGAAGACTAAACAGTGTCATTTCACATATCATTATTCAATGTCTGTATCTGAATATTGTTTGACTCTGCGGAAAACCATAAAGCACTGTTTGTTTGACTTTTTTCTTTGCTCTATTGTATTTTATCCCTTACAAAATCAACCCAATCGTTAAAATAAGCATTGCTTTCTGAATAAAGCTATTCAAGCTATCTGATGAAATTGATTCATATCACAATTTATAAATTGAAGAGTGACAAAATAATGCAATGTCATATTTTTCCAATATCATGCAGCCCTAATACAGTATTTTTTATTTGCTCAGTTAATTTTTCTTTTGTTTATTTGCATATTTTTTTAATTCATATTTTTCCCAGTTTAATCTTATTTGTATTTATTTGTTTAAAATTTGATTTAATGTTCTTATTCCTAAAATCTTACTTATTCATATATATTTTTAAACGTATATATTTTAAATGTATTCCTATACAACGGTTTTAATTTTTTAAAATTTCATTAAAAAATTTCATTATGTTTAATAGGTATATATTGCTTATTTACATTTTATTTTTAATTTTCCTAAATGAATGGAGTATATACACACTGACTTTTAATTTTCAGTCAGCCAGCCTAATCGCTTCTGGTGAACTGTCTTGCCATTACAAAATTGCCACGCTTAAGATCTGATTTCTTTAAAAATCTAAGATCTCAACTGCCTGATAAATATACAATATAAAGTGGGTCTCAGACCGAACAAGAAGCACTGCATTAAATTAAATTTTACTACATCATGTCTTTAAAATATGGACATTTATTTTACCCCAGTATTTTCAATGGAGTTTCTGAGCTAGCCTGCAGCAAATGACGGTGCCAGCGTTTACATGATCTGTTCTTTCATCTTGTTTAATGCTTGAACAACTAAATGAATGTTTAAGTCCATTTAACTGATTGCATTTTAATTACATTACAGCATTGATGCTGTAAAATGAACCGTTTGAAAATAAAAAGTCACATAAACCTTTCATCGCAAGTTTATCATTGGCTGAAAAACGCTAGCTGTGCATTTAGCCCATTGTTAAATTTGTATGTAGTTTGTATGAAACTCACACACTCCATAAGAGACATCCTGCAGGTTGCAAACCATTGACTTATACAATATAATACGGTACTAAACTGACTTTAAATACAGATTTAGTAAAGTCAATCAGAGCAATCCCCTTCATTTGGGGAATTTTCCCAACATAATATTGATGCGTGCAATTAATTTGATGAGTTAATAACATAATTACATGACATTAATTACTTGACACGCTGACTATTAATTAAGTACTTGATATGCTGAATGATAATCAAAATCATGGGTTTGATGGGGGGTGGAGTTATGAATACTTATAGCTTTCAATTTAGATCGGAAGAGCCAAGATTGAAGCCACCGTACGGTCAAAGTTAGTCAGTGTTAGGGGCAAATCAAAAACAGCCTTATTTTTTCGGATATGCATGATAATACTTGAACTCATTTTAATTTATTCTGGGTAAGGGACACTACTGTGAAGCAGAAGCTAATTCAGTCCCACCAAAAGGAGTTCTTATATCTAAAATGATTTTAACTTTCACTAATAGCTCTAAGAACTATGAAATTCTAGCATGAAATCCCCTAGTAAGAACAATTCATGCAAATCTCACCGCTGCCGAGCCTCATGAGCAGGACGTCCTGTAGGCGTCTATTGAAATCGCGCAGCTCCTTGACTTCGGTCAGCAGACTGCCGTACTCTTTCAGCTTCTTGGCCTGCTGCAGCAGCTGTCTGCGTGTGCGCTCCAGTTCCTGCTGCAGACGTCTCATTTCCTCTTCCTGCTGCCTGTAGCTGTGCACCAGCTCTTCATACAGGACGCGAGGAACAACGGCTTCGTCCTGCTCCTCCTCCTCCTCTGTTGTGAGTCTGTCCAGCTCCTCTCCCTCTGTGCATGAGTTGACTGCGTTCCTCTCCAGTCGAGCCACAACTGCAGCCAGGCTCTTTGAGGAGTTCGAAGTGGCCCGCGGATGCTCCTGTGACTGGACCTGCACCGCAAGATTCAACTTATTCACCAGTGCAAATATTACACAACATACATGTCAAGAATTGTTTACTTTTCGTTTTGGGCATTTGGCGTTTTCCTTCAGAGTTAAGTTGCAACTCCAAACATACACCCAACGAAGATATTTTAGTACACAAAATAGTAACCTGATTTGAAACATCTAGTTATATAAACAATTTGTGAAGTTTGTTCCTTGCCTCTGTTGCTACTGGCTTGCTTGGTTTAGGACTTGTGGAGCTGCGCATCGATGGATTTGCTCTTCAGTGTTTGGACTTTCAGCAGAGAAATTTAAACCACACTGAACTGAACTAAACTGAACATCAACCCTGAAAACTGGACTGACACAGTTTCAGTTTACTAGAACTTCTGTTAAGCTGCTTTGACACAATCTACATTGTAAAAGTGCTGTAGAAACAAACATGAATTGAATTGAATATATACAGTTAAAGAATTATCATTATTTTTTGTTTAGGCAAGGACAATTTTTCACAATATTCCTATTATATTTTTATTCTCAAGAAGTCTTGTTTCTTTCACTTTGGTTTGTAACGAATACACTTATTAATTTATTTTTTAAAATCTCCTAAGGTCAATTTTATTAGCCCACTAATGTTTGACTTCAGAGCAAACTACTGTTTTCCAACGATATGCCTAATTAACCTAACTTTCCTAGTTAACCTAATTAACCTTGTTAAGCCTTTAAATTGCACTTTAAACCTGAATACTAGTATCTTGTTAAATAACTAGTAAAATATTATGGACTGTCATCATTGAAAAAGGTAGTAATTAAAACAATTATCTTAAGGAATTGTGTTTTTAAAGATCCCATGAAATTAAAAATAGATTTTTCTTTAGATTCTCATCAAATGAATCAACAATCAGATTCTTATCAGATCTTGACCAATCAAATGTGATAATACAAAATGCCATTGGCTATGTTTTTTAAAAGGGGAGGAGCTACTCTATGTCCCACCCTCTCTTCATATATCAGCTGAGATTAGAGCCTTGCATTTCAGCCCCTAGGGCTGGGCTTCGAGCCAATTTTCACATCATAACTAGCATGCATATCAGGCTTCAGGCCTGCTTTAAGTGCCAGTGATGTCTTGTGTATCGATATTTCCAGCCACATGCAATGGAGAACAAAGAGAAAAATAGCCAATGGCGAACTTAAAATTGTGAAAAAACACTAGAGGAAGGACAAACTTCTGGTCAACTTTTCAAATAGTGACAACTTTAAATTATGAGCCAACTGGTTATGCACAATACTTGTAATTTAGTAAACTCACTGCGGACCACATACAGCTTGGATATCGATGTAAATAAAAAACTAAATCTTACATTAAAAAAACTATTTAAAAAACTTTTATTCATTTCTCCAAATTATTCTGATAAAATAATAATAATAATAATAATAATAATAATTTAAAAAAACATCAAATTTCTAATAAATACAAATCTGGTCTATGGACATAAAAGCATAAGCTGTTTGGCAGGAAAAAAACAGGCTTCGAGTCGGACTCAGGTCAAAAATTTTGATGAGCTGTTGGACAAGGGCAGGGCTACAGTCTGTGTGTCTTGGGCCAGGGCCGGGCTAAGGCTTAGATTTAAGGCCCGTGCAGGACTCTAGTTGAGATTGCATGTTTCAGAGCACTTTACAGGACGTTTAAAGAAATATTCTTCTCTGTACTAAACAAAACATGGAGATTTATTTATTTAAAGAATTACAATTTAATAAGATGTATTCAATCAGATGTATTGAACAGTATAAATTAAACCAAATTAAACCAAATCAATGTTAATTCTTTAATCTTAAGACTTATGCAACGTCAGTGGTGTTTCAGTTTGCAGACAAGTGAACAGATAATCACTAAATATTATATTGTGTACCACCTGTCTAATAATCGCAGGAATCTCTATATCAGGCATGTCCAAGCTCGGTCCTGGAGGGCCGGTGTCCTGCAAAGTTTAGTTCCAACCCCAATCAGACACACCTGGGCTAGCTAATCAAGCACTTACTAGGCTTTCTAGAAACATCCGTGCAGGTGTGTTGAGGCAAGTTGGAGCTAAAATCTGCAGGACACCGGCCCTCCAGGACCGAGTTTGGACACCCCTGCTCTATATAGTTACGTTCGATTAAAAAAAAAAATCTATTTTTTAATTTAATTTAATTTAATTTTTAATTTCATCAAAGAATTTAAACAATTAATGTTGTTTTGATGCTTCTTGATATGACATTGAGCTGTATTGGGGCCTCAGAATTCAAATGGAAGTGAAATGTGAATAAATGTAATCTGTTCTTTCCTCTTTACTAGATATACCAGAAAATAAACATTGACGAGACATTACTTACAATGGCATCTCAAATAGTAAAATCAACCAATGTTTTAACCATGGCAATGCATTACCAAAAAAACTTGTAAACAGCAGTGCAGTTGGCTCAGTGGTTAGTACTGCCTCACAACAAGAAGGTCGCTGGTTCGAGTCTCAGCTGGGCCAGTTGGCATTTCTGTGTGGAGTTTGCATGGAGTTTGCCTTGTTCGTGTGGGTTTCCTCCAGATGCTCCAGTTTTCCCCACAGTCCAAAGACATGCGCTATAGGTGAATTGAATAAACTAAATAAGCCGTAGTGTATGAGTGCGTGTGTGAACGTGAGACTACATAGGTGTTTCCCTGAAATGGGCTGCATAAAACCAATGCTGGAATAGTTGGCGGTTCATTCCGCTGTGGAGACCCCTCATAAATAAGGGACTAAGCCGAAGGGGAATGAATAAATGAATGAACAGTACATCACATAGCTTTACATTTACCTCAGGTATGTCTACATGTCAGGTGTGTCTACAGCTTGTAAGTTTCGTAGAAAAATCAACTCTAGAGAAGAGCATTTCTTTACACATTTGCGCTATATTACACAAAAAAATGTATAATATATCATGTAACCTATCAGTAATGTCTTAATTAATTAATGTACACTTCAATAAATCTATTTCGAAAACAATTAAAGAAAGCCACAAACTAAATGATTATATTTTTTCAGTAGACAATTGAGTAGACAAAATTGTATTATTTGATTTAGACGTCACATCAAGGTGCATTTGTAATTTTTAGAATTTTTTTGTTTTACTATTATTAAGCTAAAAACAAACAGCAAAGAAATGTAATAGTTTGGGCTCAGTTGTTAAGTCTAGCCTTTTACATTACATAGTAATGTGCAAGTAACAATGCGCCCTATAGCGCAATAGTTTAGACAGACTTTTTTTTTTCCTTAAGAAAACTGTAACTGATTTTTTTTTTAACAGAACTTCCAGCCTACAAAGAGCATTTATTGAAAATGAATGCTGTGATATTCCAATGATGAATGCGCGGACACATGACTCTCCACAACTTTATCAAAAAGCCAGTAGCTCAAACAGTAGGGCATGGTATGAGTTTGATTCCCATGGAATGCATGAAAAAAAAAGATAGCACGACAGGCCTAAAAAAAATTTTGAATGAGGGATTTATCTATACTAGACCTAAAAGCCAACTCAAAGCCATAGAATATATTGTTTGTGGCAAACAGTAAAAAATATTGATGCATCAACTTGTTATTTTTAGTAAAGGATCAGTAACTCACTATATTGTCGCAAACTATATTAAAAATGCCAAAGAGTTTCCCTAACTAAAACTTTGTCAAACCTTTGCATTCTTAAAATTATGTAATGAGGTCATGTTTAGATCAAATATGTTCCTGCTATATATTTTTTATAGAGCAACGTTTACCAGAAGTAACCCTTAGTACACAAAATGCTACTTGTATGCTTGCATTCACTTGGTTATGAATCTATGAACACAACATCTGACGTTACTTCCTTTTCAGAGCACAGTTGGAAGAAAACTCTGTAGAAAGGTCAACCTTGAGACTGCTCTATAGCAAGTCAACAGAGCCAATAAACATACAATATACAATACCTAGATATTCACAAGCTACTTTCAAATTATCACAATTTTACCACTGATAACTAGACCCACACGGAATCTGTGTGTGCAGAAATCCACAGTTTTGTGTGAATGTGTGTAAATTTATATTAATTCAGTTTTTATATTAAATTCAGCAATATTATGGAAAAATAGAAAAATGTTTATAAGATTTATTTACAGTTATAAAGTATTTTTTTCTGTCTTTTAGTAGATATATAATATGAGAGACTTGCTTTGTTTATCACATAAGTGGATCTAATTGGCTTTGCATTGTAAACATTAACTAAAAGTTAAGATATTATTTTTATTTTATATATTAAGTTTATAGTTACGGTACTTCCAAAATGATTCCATATAAATCCGCAGATTATTTACAAAATTCTCAGCAGAAATAGCAAAAAATGTCCACAGATTCTGTCTGGCCCTACTGATAACAAAGTTAAACTGGTATACATTCTACGGAAATAAATATATAGACAAACCTTTTTAAACACCAAGCTCAGACTAAGGCCCCGTTTACACTAACACGTTTTAGTTTTAAAATGCTAAAGTTTTGCTACGGTTACGCCATGCGTCCACACTACGCCGGAGTTTTCGAGCGCCAAAAACTGAGCTTTTTAAATATGCTGAAGAGGCCGTTTTGGTTTTAAAACGCTGCTGCTCCATGTCAGTGTGAATGGGGGGAAAACAGAGACATCTGAAAACGGAGGTGTGGCTGCAGACATTCGCCGATCTGATTAGGGCTTTTTCCTCAATATTATGTAGCCTTCACAAAGTTCGGTCCTTGTAAGTTCAGACTTCGCAAGTTTGATATGGAAAACAAACTCCTAAGGACATGTCGATTAAATCTTCAAATGGTACAGTGTACATTATAACCTCATTCACATCACCCAGGCTACGCTGTTTCACTTTCTTAACAATAAAATGAAAACATAAGGAACTGCCTATGTTCATTTTGATATTAGAAACTTAACAGACATCAAAAATGTTGATGCGTAGTGTAGCTACATATTTATGTGACCGTCATCTTCACTGTATGCTTATTTATATCAAAACGGAGCCTATAACATTACTGTCTCCATTGAAAATATGAAACATACCCTCTCTTTTGCTGAATATCAGTTTTATAATCAATAATGGCCATTGTAAAAGTATAACGTATAATAAGTTTATACAATATAGAAAATAAATGCAAGCAATCAGTCAAATGTGCAGAATCAGTGTACACAGTTACGATAATTAATACATTAACTTATCTTTGCGCTCAGCCAAAACACGTTACCTGAGAACAATAATAGATTCAACAGACCAAAGTCAGAGAATATGTCATTAGATATAGACAACAAGATGAATTATATCACGTGTGTGTGGTCACGTGATGTGCGTTTTCAGCGGTATAATGTGGACGGAGAGTTGTTTAGAAACGCTGGTGAAACGTCAGTGTGGACGCGGATCGTTTTCATTCTAAAACGCCGTTATAAAACTAAAATGTAATAGTGTAAATGGGCCCAAGTAGTAATTAAGGTGTGAACTGCAAGAACACACACACAGACACAAAACTTGCTCATAAACTTTACGGATTGCACATTTAAGAAGTGCCAAACCTAAAAATACACAACAACACTTGGCCTTTCTAGTATCTTACTAAAACTGTCGGATTAAACAAAACAGCCTTGAAATGTCAAGACAAATTCCATAAGCACCAAAACATGCTCTAGTATTATTTTTCTTCCTATTTTGTTTGCAGAATTTAAAGTACACTCTTAATATCAGTAGAAAATCCCTGTTGAGCCATTCCTTATCTGCCCACATGTTCGCCATCTACAAATCCATGAAGCTTTCAAACGTCTTACGGGTCCTCCAAATCTAAAAACCCTTCTTAAAAAAAACGGGTATACAGACCTTTTTATGTCTAAGGGGCATTCTCTCCTCGCCAAAGTGATTCTCCACTGTGTTCCTGTTCGACATCTTGGGTATTTTCATCTTCTTTTGCATAATACTGTGCTCAAATTCCTCAATGCTTTCTAGAATAAAAGAGATGAAATGCGTCAGAGGTGCAAATCATATTTCAATGATCATATTTCAAGAAATGATGATACGGTTAAAACAAGGACTAAACAGCAAGAGAAACATTTTACGAGTCTGGTGGAGAAGTTTCCCAGTAACCTTGTAATGACACAGATGACTAGCTATTGTTGCAATAAACTATTAATGGAGCGTTTAACTTTGCAAAGCGACGTTGACGGTGCAGCATCAATATGCTTTTGACAGGCAGGGTCGTCACAGCTGTCAGCATCTGATGCAGTGTCAAGCCACCAAGGCCGCTTGGAGAAGACGGACCATATAAATGTGCCTATCTAACCCCTTATCATGCCAAGTGGAAAAAGCCCTCAGTCATCATTCTAAGCTCTCCAGTGTTAACAATGTATTAAAAGTTTTACATTGGCCAGGTGTGGCACATGAGCCTCAAGGTCAGCCGCAACAGATTGCAGACTACTTAAGTTCATGCAAACTGATTTAAAAGCTGTACTGAACTCCAGACTTCTGTCCCTAACGAGATCAGGGTTGTAAGAGCAGGTTAAGCCACACATGTAGATTAGTAATGTATCTAAACGTTCCTGATTGAAGAGTGGCAGCAGTGAAAGTGGCAAGAGTTTTTTTTTCTTCTTCCCCCAACTAAAGGAGGAAGTGTCACATGATAACAGATCTGCCACTAGCTTTGATTTAAACCACACATACTGCAATACTTATAGCAAGATATGCTGGTTATAATTTAACAGTACAAAACACTGATGTAAACTTTCAAACTAAATGAAGGGCGTATTTAAAGCGACAGAAAATAACCCGTATCTGGCTAGCTAATGTGATGAGAGTAACCTAGCTGCTTAACATAAACACAACAAACATTACAATATAGAACTTTCTGGTTGTCATATCAACTTCTTCGTATCACTTAAAGTTTAGACATGCTGTCAGGGATATAATTTGATGCATTTAGTTGATGTTTAGCTTCTGTGCGCCGCCGACAAATGAAGGAAGCGTTAGCAGTAAGCTAACAACCGCTTAGCATCTTGAGCCTACTTTTAAAACCCTCTTATATTCGTTTCAACTTGTCATTGCTTATTTGACAGACATTGTCGTTAGTTTAGAATCAGACTGTCGTGCTTGTCAAAAGTAAACATGGCTAAGTTTATCTATAACAACCTCCGCTAACACGGCAAGCTAAAAACACAAATTTGACACATTCTCCGTCTGCATCTATTGATCATATCAAAACATCGCAGGTTATATCGTTAAATCGTCTCATAACGCATGTTCGTGTAGCTCACGTGAAAATTAAATGACATTTTATGTGATAACTTTTTATATCATGTCATGATTATGATGTTTCACAAATTGTAATGCACCGGAAAAAAGGAAAATAAAATTGACATCAAAGTTGCATGACATTTCAGAGGATCTGTTAAGCATTAAACACCACCGTCACGAATGACACAGTTATTTATGAAGGTTATCATTGTATATAATATGAAGAGAAGAGCAAAACTCACCTGCCAGGGCGAGGATGTGTGCTTTGGCAGGCTGGCCTGCGCCTCTCAGCACCACATACACCTTCTGATCATCAAAATCTCTTTTGTGCACAGGCTGGAAATCTTTCACGTCTGACACAGGTAACGCGTAGCACATATCGTCCTCCAAGAAACGCACGAACGCGTACATTATTTTTGCTCTTTGGTCCCTGCTCTTTGGGATGGGGCTTGGCAGTTTCCCTCAAAAAAGATTTTTAAAAACATATATAAACACAAAGAGGGGGGAGACAGTGGGGAGGCCTCTGCGATCGACTGCTTATGTCTGGCTGGTGCGTCTTGGTTGAGGAAATGCAGAGCCTCGTCGCCTCAGACTGTACTAATCAAACCAGAAGAAGTGATCAGAGGTTTATTTTGTGGGGGGGATTCAGATAGTCATGTGCTAGTAATTATAAGGACAAAAGACATCAAAAGTAAATATCATGTTAAAATCAGAATATTTTAAACTTAATATGGTAATAATCATCATTATACTAATATCATAGTTAGTATACTGACCAGTGTAAGTTTCTGATGGTACGATTACCTTGGATAAAAATATCTCGATTTCACGGAATCACAGTATTGAACGGTATTAAACTCTGAAATGAGTTCTTTTTAAATGTCTGCGTAAAAACAACAACTTTAAGGTACCATGCCTAATCATAGTATAATACAAATAATAATATACACTTTTTTTTAGAATGTGGTCATGCTAGGAAACCTCTATTCAGAAAAATAAAATAGAATATCTTACATAATAAGGTTTCACAACAAATGTATTGACCAGAGAATACTAAATGAGAGGTGAGATTACCTTTGTGCTTTATTTTGAAATGCTCTTGGTATTTTGTGGCATTAATATCACAATATCAGTGGCAAGAGCTATTTTCAGTTTGTTCATGCAGATTATTATTTTTTAAAGAGTAAATAGATTTGCATTCTCTACATGACTAGTGTAATTTACTGTACCACACCCTGTTAAGTAATCCTTTCTTTGATTCTAGACTTTGTTAAACCAGTATGCGTAAAACCAGTTTGAAACTGGCTTTCTTGTGTTTCAGCTTTCATCCGCAATAGCATAATGAGTCTGTACGCATCACAAATTACTTCTAGGCCTGTGACCTTCTCTGAACTGGTATTCAAATTCTACATTACATCTCACATTTATGGTACAGTAATAATTACAATAATACTCAGCATACATATACTATTGCACTAGAAAGACATGTCTAATGATTTTGGGGGTATTTGTGGTATGCAAAAAGTAGTTTTTCTTTCAATAATAATGGTTTAGGTATGAGATATCAAATAAGCAAATTCTTATTAAACAATGCACTGCAAATAAAAATTATATATATATATATATATATATATATATATATATATATATATATATATATATATATATATATATATATATGAATGCACAGAGTTGTTTTTATAATTCCCACAAAAAAATTGTTTCTAATGTACAGTTGTTTACAGACAGATGGATCAGGTTTGAGGACTACAACTGATGTATATAATTACTAATTTATCCATTTAAAGTCAAAATCAATCTGTCAGTCAAAAGAACAGTCACTAGGCGACTATATTTTGCATCAAAACCAAAATCTTGATATCTCAACAACTCAGACTCAATACATATCATATTGTCAAATCAGTAACAAAATCTGGCACAATCTTCGTTCTTATTCTCAAATAGCATTTAAAAAGCTAAGAATCAAGGTGGACTAACTTTTGCCAAACTTATTCTACTAAACCCAAGCCTACCTTACCAGTCTGTAAATACTCAACCAAATGATCGAATGTAAGTTAATTGAGATATAATTGCAGTATTTGTAGCTATAACAATGTATAAAGTGGACTATATCCATGAAGAATTCTGCCATAATAATAAGAGGGGATTGGGTCAAACTGCATGAAGGGTCTTTGGGAAGTACAATACTGTGAAAAATGATTAGGCCACAGGTGCATTTGTTATTTAAGTGAGGGTAAAATGACATTATATATTATGTCTCATTCTCTTTATTAATATACACAATGATCACATCGCAGTGACGCAGATCTTTTAAAACCAGAAGAATAAATTGGCTTTAAACAACGCAAAAACAACCCATTTTCTCTTTTTAGTGACATATATGTGTCCTAATCGTATTTTTTTTAGCAACGTGGAACATATATATGACTGTCAACATCTAAAAAATTGTGTTTTGGTGTTTCGTGTTCCTTTAATATACAAACAGAATATATGGGAAATATGTACACAATATTCAGAACAAAATTACTTTTGGAATCAAAAGACTAACATCAAAAGTGTGTTTAACGTGAACTCTTTAGCACCAAGCAACAGCTTGAACTTTTGTTGAGTCTTTTCTGAAAGAAAGCATCTTTCAGCATTTCTGAGAGTTCTACCTTATTTAGCATGTTCTATCTTTCTTTTTCTCTCCTGGTGAATCTCATACTGCCTATAATATTGCCTGTGCATACTGTATATAATATTCAGGTCTGGACTGATTTCATGACTGTCTTTGTTTTTTATAAGCTGTTTTTTTCTCCAAATATGATTTCATTACATTAGCAGTGTGTTTAGGATCATTATCACGCTGAAAAATAAAACTATTACAAATTAATAAGGACTTTCTAGTAGAAATTACACGATGAACTAAAACCTCTCTGTACTTTTCAGCATTCACAATCCTATCAGTTCATGTAATATTGACAACAGCTCTGGCAGAAATGCAGATCAAACCAAGACAAAAACTCCAGTATTTTTCATTTATTCTTCCATCTTTCTATAAATCTCTTCCTTTCACATGTCTTAAACAATTAGACCCCAAAAATCCAGCTAGAACCTGTATTTTCTGGTTGTATTTTTTGCATCTGAAAAAGGTGATATCCGGATTTGCCACCCATCTCCTTTTAAAAAAAAAAAAGACACATTTCAGGTTCGTGTTGATTGTCCTGTGTCTACGGATTTAGTAAGTTAGTGATCGATGTTCTTTGTTTATATTTATTCAGATGGCTAAGCTAGTTAGTATTGTCAGCAGTACTCTTTCAGTTTTTAAAGACGTACCTTAGTCAAAATGATTTAGTTACTAAGTTTACAGTAATATCACTACAATATTATGGACTGAAAATCCTCCACTTTCACACAGCTCTCAGATCCGCTGTAAATGCTGCTCTCCAAATCACTGTCTATCTCTCCTGTGTCTGTGTCTGTGTTTGTGTTGCCACTGTGAAAATCAGCTGTAGTGCATGTACTGAAACTCCTCTTTTCATGCAAACCCTTCCCTCTTTCGACACTCCACACTCTCATCTAAAAAAAAGTGGACTCACCCACTTTCCTGACTTTTTTCAAACTAAATGAGTGAAAACTGCTGAGAGAGGAGGGTTCATGGGCCTTTAAAGTTATACTGTAGTTCATTCAAAAGTAATAGCGGTGCACTTGCTCCATACCATTTGGATAGAGATTTGTGCAAAAGTCTTAAGGGGGTTGCACACTTGATGCGCCATTTTAGAATTCTAAACAAAGATTTCTATCAGAGTACGCACACCAGCATTCAAATGACTATGCTATGCACCCAGCTATGACTCAGGGCCTCATCTAAATAGTTTCATATTAAATAACATTCAAATCTGGTGTCCGATGTGTGTTACTGCCAAATGTCATGTGCGCAGCATAGCACATCCAGTGTGTGACCCCCTTAAGGCTCCCAATACTGGTGGTGGCCTAAGACTTTTGCACAATACTGTATAGTAAAAGGGTCCAAAACATATTATTGTTGGGAGTATCACAAGCTATATTCAGTATGTGTTACTATTGTATAATATGATACTATAATTCTATATAGTACTAGCTATATAATATTATTAAGTGGAACCATTTTGTGAGAAATATTTATACAAACAAAAATAAGAGTTCCCAAATTTGCAGCTCTTGCAGTGATGCCACAGAACATCTATTTTAGGCCCCCTAAAGAATCCTTCAGTGAACAGTTCATTATAAATACTGTGAGCAACATTTTAATAAGCTAAAGAACCTTTTGAGTAAAGGTTCTATGGATGTAAAGAAACAATAAAGAACCTTTATTTTTAAGATTGGAGATCCAATAAACCTAGTTGCTATTAATAGTATACTTGAACACAGATTCATTCCAAATGTACTCGAAGGAATTTGCTTCAGTCCAGCAGGTCCAACATGGATAGACTGCGGGATGAATGCACCATTGTTGCATCCTTTCAAACTCAGTGGGAGATTCATCATTCTGTTTTGTATGTGGTCTATTATGTGGAACATCAGCATAAGTGTAAGGATCACAAGTCAAGGATGAAAAAGCCTGCCTGCTAGCGCTCTCTGCTTTTTCTATCTGGTGGTATCCAGTGCTGCATCTCCGTTAATCCATTTTCAATATCTCTCATATCCCTCTTATACGGCGTAAGAAAAATCTTTCAGGCAGCCGATCATTACCATAATCGATTCATTCACCTATTACTTTTGTTCTGCGCCAGTGGTCTCAGCCGAATGCTGTGAGGGAAGAGGTATTCTTCACGATCACACCCGACTGTATCACCAGCATGCTGTTTTGCTACCCCAGCTATTCTCTGCTCCTTGTTTCTCTTCAAATGACAAAGGCTATCTGACAGAGGAGAAACATTTTGTTATTGTAAAACAGGCAGGTTGTTATACAAAAGGACGGATTTCTTCACTTGTACTTTAATAACGAGAAAGGCGCAGTCAATAAATGGCACTAACAATTCGTTCTGCTTCGCCTGCCGTAATTGAAAAGTAAGTGATGCAGAACTTTGGATGCTTTGCCCTTTCTTCTTCTTTTTTTTCTCTCCATTTATTTCCTTTCATTTTATGTCACAGTTTGAGTCAGATCTGCCATCAAATCCTGAGCTGAAAGTTTGCTCCAGGGATAAAACATGGTGAAGATGAGGACAGACTGCAGTATCTGTGAGGTGCTTTCTGTCCATTTTGCTAAACGCAGTGTCCGCAGAATGACAGCGATTGTGTTGTGAACTAATGTGGACATTCAAAAGAACATGCCGGTCTCAGTGAATGGACTGAGCTGAAGACCTCTGGGCTGGACTGGTCTGGGGCCTGTGGCGTGTTGCTGGGCAAAGCGCTGTAACTGATGCACTGTGAGTGGACTTTGCAGAGACGGGGCTCAACGCGCAGCGAAAGGATTATTCTTAATCTAATCTGCCCCTCAATGGTTGGCTTGCCCTGCACTCCGAGTCTGCTCCAATAAGACTACCCAGATCCCCTGGCTGATGCGTTCAAGTGGCTCCAGTTCAGCACAGAATGTATCAAATGGAAATTTTGCTGCTCCGCTCCAAGTTTTGGTCAGCAACTTTCCATCAGCAAACAGGTCTGGAATTTCATTTCTTGCTAGTTCCCCCAAAATTAAAATTCTGCCATCATTTACTCAGCCTTGACTTGAGCCAAACCATTCTACCAGTCTATATTTTAAAAAATGTTGGACACCTGTAACCACCGACATCCATAGTAGAAGAACCAACCACTCGAAAAGTCAATGGTTGTATGTATTCAGCATTATTTAAAATATATACTTAAAAAATGAACTGGTTTGGAACATGTCAAGGGTAAGTAAATGATGGCAGAATTATAATTTAGGGCTGGGCCATGTGGCAAACATGCAGTCTCAATTAATTATTTTCCATATTGAACAATATTGATATACAGTTGAAGTCAGAATTATTAGCCCCTCTGAAATATTAGCTCTTTTGTTTATTTTTTTCCCAATTTTTGTTTAAGGGAGAGAAGATTTTAACACATTTCTAAACAATATTTTTAATGACTCATTTCTAATAACTGATTTATTTTATCCTTGCCATGATGACAGTACATAATATTTGACTAGATATTTTTCAAGACACTTCTATACAGCTTAAAGTGACATTTAAAGGCTTAACTAGGTTAATTAGGTTAAATAGCTAGGTTAGGGTAATTAGGCAAGTTATTGTATAATGATGGTTTGTTCTGTAGACTATCGGAAAAAAAAAAATAGTTTAAAGAGGCTAATAATTTTGACCTTAAAATGTTTTTAAAAAAATTAAAACCTGCTTATTTTCTAACCAAAATAAAACTAATTTTAAAGCCTTTCTCCAGAAGAAAAAATATTATCAGACATACTGTGAAGATTTTCTTGCTCTGTTAAACATCATCTGGGAAATATTTAAAAAATAAGAAAAAAAGGGTGGCTAATAATTCTGACTTTAACAGTATATTCCGATATCACTTGCTAATTCCTAAAGCCACAAATTAGAGAGTCCAGTACATAGCATAACCTACCTTCGGTGGTCAATAATTCTTGGCAGCCGAATATTTTGGTGCATCTCTAATATTAACACACTAGATTGCCATTGTTGCACATTTTCAATTCAATTCATGTTTTTTTCTATAGTGCTTTTAAAATGTAGACTGTGTCAAAGCAGCTTAACATAGAAGTTCTAGTAAATTGAAACTGTGTCAGTCCAGTTCTCATAGTTGAAGTTCGGTGTGGATTAAATTTCACTGCTGAAAGTCCAAGTCCAAACACTGAAGAGCAAATCCATTAATACGCAGCTCCAGAAGTCTAAAACCAAACAAGCCAGTGGTGAGGAACAAACTTCACCAATTGACCAAAGTGAAGGGGAAAAAACCTTGAGAGACACCAGGCTCTGTTGGGCATGACCATTTCTCCTCTGGTCAAACTTCTTGTGCAGAGCTGCAGTCTAGGCGGCAGAGGCTGGAGAACGCTATGTGTTACTTTTCTGCTATGTGTGATTGGCTCTTAGATCAATATAGAGTAAAAAAGTTCAGAGCTTAACTTTGATATTGATATAAATTTTATCGTGATTCAATATAATATAGTTTATCGGCCCAGCCGATTGTTGAAGTATCTCTTTAACCCTCATATCCTTGCATTGACATGACTTCTAACGCTGCATGACACAAAAACATTCAGAAGAATGTTTTAAAAGTTTTTTGCCATGCTCATCGAGGTTTGCACCAGACATCCCCGAACAGAAATTTCTAGTAATTTACCTCATTTTCAAAAGTTTTAAAAAAGACATTTGGTCATTCTTTTAAGCTATTTGGACTAATGGATTTTCCTACTTCAGATAAATCCCCATGCACAGTCAAGGATGATTGAGATTATAAGGGAAGCAAAGGGCAAAAGTTTTAAAGCACCCCGTGAAATAAGAAAAAAAAAAGGCGGTGGAATACTTTTTAAGATATTGTTTGGTAAATCAGATGGCCAGTGTCTCAATACTGCATTGTTTTTTCTCACCAAATAAAAAGGCCCTGAAAAGGTCATGACTTATCAGTAGGGCCAGACAGAATCTGCGAACATCTTTTGCTGTTTCTGCTGAGAATTTTGTAAAAAATCGGTGGATTTATGCTTTTATTTATGGTTTAAGGAGTATCATAAACATAATATATGAAATCAACAAATAATACATTTTTAACCTTTATTTAATGTTTACAATGCAAATCCAATTAGATCCACTTATTTGGGAAACAAAGTCTCTCATATAATATCTATACTAAAAGACAGAACATATTACTTTACAAATTGTATTCGAAATAAATCATGAGAACATTTTACTATTACTATTATTTTATCAAAATAATATTAGTGAAATGAATTTAGAAACTCAATAAATATAAATATACACAAGTAATAATAATAATAATAATAATAATAATAATTCCTTGCATTCATATAGCACTTTTTCAGGACACTCAAAGCGCTTTACACATTGGGGGGAATCTTCTCATCCACCAACAGTGTGCAGCATCCACCTGGATGACACGACAGCAACCATGTTACGCCAGCCCACACACACCACACACCAGCAATTAAATGCATAGACTCAATGATGGGCTAAACATCTGTGGAAATCTGCCGATTTCTGCACGCGAAGATTCCGTGTGAGCCTACTCAATGAGTTCGGTTTCTAAATAAGTAAATAATAAATAACAGAAATTAATCCTAAATGTAACTAATATAAAGGCACAACTGGAGTGATGCTAAGATAATTTAAGAAATCTTTTGCATGAATGTTAATTTCATTAGAATAAAATTCTAAAGAGAATTCAATAGAATACAAAAAAAGATTGTTGTGTGTTGTCTTAGACTCGTCTCATGGCCGAGAATTAGGTTTATTAAGTCTTACCTCCCTGATTCATCATCCCACCTTTTTGCTTCATACAAAAAAATTTATGATGAGCCATGCTTAGTCTAAATAAGATCACCATCGTATTATTTAAACTTAGTTTTGTCGACTTGCAAAACTCACTGCGTACCGACACCTTAGCATAAAAGACTGTTACACTGGATTCACAATGCATGAGCGGTGCGGCTATTTTTTCGGCATGCATGTACAACTGGGACTTATGGGCGTGCAGGTCTGTTTTTTTTTTCAGCACACATGCTCAGTTTGCTTTTTGATTAAACTACATTTCTTTTATCAGCGTTGGTTCGGTTGCACATAGAGAATAACAACTTTATTCTAGCATTGGCACTCTTAATAAATACACTAGCATATAAAGTAAATCGTATCTCAAAGCATTTACTGGGGCACTGGCGATTTTTACTGGGGCACGTGCCCAGTAAATGGGGTCTAGTGACGCCCCTTGTCTGAACGATCTTTTATTTTGAAAAATGACCATATCTCTCGGCTATATCTCGGTCACTTGAGTGCCAATTTAACCCATAAGCTAGCAAAATGAGTAAGAATCAGACGTCTTTGGAAAGTTGCTTTGCATAGGGGAAAAGGCCCAGTGAAGGACAAACAAACTGCCAAGGAATGCAGCATGCAGCAAGGTGAATTCAGCATGTCTGTGCAAGAAAAAGACAAACTGCTGGAGATCGCGTGTGACTGCATTTACATATTGTGTCTTTTCTGCACGCAAGTTTGTTATTTTCAATGGAGGCGCACCCAGTTGAAAACATCTTTCAGTATGCTGCGAGTGCACCGCGAGTCACATGACAAAAACTGACCAATCAGCTTCATATTTTGTATGGAATATAAACATTTTGGTAGACTAATTATTTTAGACAAACACAGAACACCCAAACACTGCAGTGTTTTTCCCTTTCTCCATAAATAAAACTTGTAACAGAGTTGCAGCAAAGTTTTGTCAGCTTGTCATCCTCTGAGAAAACTTTGACGGTCGCCTCTATGTAGAGCCAAACGCCCCAAACCCCCCTGGGCTGCTGTAAAATTTTTAAGCGTTGACCTGTCCGAGTTTTCAAAAAGGTTGGTAACCACTGCTGTAGACCACCATTATTGTTTAGGTAGTCACACTTTTATAAAAACTCCAACAACAAAGTAAAGGGCGCGAAAGGTCAAGGGTTCTATTTCTAAAAAACGGATAAAATCTTTTTCTAATTAATACATTTAAATAACTTTTTGTTTTGCTGCATCAAAAAAGCCAAAACACAACATCCTGGAGGGAAAACTAAAGCAAAACATGCCCTCAAGCTTCTCAATGCACACACCAAACTAGCAATTGACAGCAGACGATCATGCCATTCTGAATTTTAGCACATGAGCAAAACCTCTCTCATGAAAACAGATCAAATAACAGCGCGTCGCTCTCTCGCACACAGTTATCAAACAATGAGCACTTGAACTAAGTGTCTGCTCCCCCTCCACCTCTAAACACACACTTAGACTGGTGATGGCGCCTCATAAACTGTTTGGCAGTGTCGACATTATCAGCGGCTCAGAGTCAGACATCATGTCCCTCCAATTAGAGCTTCACAGCTCCCCTCATTCATCTTTATTGGTGATACATTAGCCACCATTAAATAAAAGACATGGGATAATCTCCATAATGATGTGGATGATGAAGCCGAGTGTCGGAGAGGGAGGTAGGAGCTCTGTGACTGGAATAGGAAAGAGGGTGGGTGTCGGCGGTGGGCCTGTTCTGGGTTGGTGCCCGGGAGAGGATGAGGAGGGTGATGAAGGTGGGGAGGGATGGACATGAGGAACTGTGACAGCAGCATTAGCCGGGAACACATTAGCCATTACCACGCAGCCAATCAAAACAGCGCACCTGTGCCAATCGGGGAGACGGACAGACGCTAGTCCAGGTGCGCGTGTGTGTACGCAAGCATCCACGTTGGCTGGCTAAGTGAGGAACCAGACGGCGAGCTCCAAACCTGCCGCTTTTGCCAGAATCGCTGAAGCACAGAGGGGGACAGCAGGGATCGTTTAGAGAACATTACAAATATGCTTTAAAATAAAGGCTGCCGTGTGTGAGGAAAGATGCCACGCTGTGAAAAAAAGTTGCGCCACGTCTTCTCCTATTGACCAACAACTTACAAGGCAATGATCTCTTCTCGTTTAATTGAACTGCCCTTAATTACGTTACTTTATTTTGTCCTTTAATTAGCGCCTCATGAATAATTGATTAGCCGTGAAGTCATCAGTCGGGCAATAAAAAAAGTGATAGCGCGTGAAATGAACAGTAGCCCCGAAACGGAGCTCTGCTAGTCGGGCTGCCCTGAGACAGACTTCAAAAACTGACAGCCTGAGCAGACGCAAACTATATTGTATAACCGCTCCTGGATCCCTTCATCAAATATTTACTGGGGTATCATTGCCAGCACGGCGTCCCGCTGCGCATTCTCCGAGTGGCGGCAGGGGGGACATTGATCCTCCTTTTAAAGAACAAACAAGAGCTTCAGAGATGTTTCTTATACTTCATCTGGATTTTTCTCTAGAGCTCATGCGATCGATCCGGCTGGGTCAAGAATCTGCATCACCACACAATCCTCTAAATATGATCCCTGGGCTGCATTAATATGAAAGACTAGACTGCGCTTTTCCCTTTTGTCCTGGATAATGTCAGACTCGTGCTGCCTGCGCGGACACTTCATTTGTCCTCATTGTGCGCAGACGATAAACTGTGAATATTTGATTGCTCGCAGCAGATTACTGGATCCATCTGTGTGATAAAGACACGTCAGAAAGAAGTCAGAAAGAGGTCACTGGCAAAGATGACCATATATAATCATTATCTGTTGCTCGAATAGATACAGATTTCCAGTCTATACACATTCGTGGTATTTTATTTCTTGTCATCTAAAGGCCAAGCTGAGAAAAGCTAATGTCAATGTTATATGAAATTAAGTAATATCGTGCGTGTGTGTGTGTTTGACACAAGACTAACATAGGGAGCCATAAAATAGTCTTTAATGTTGTGTCTTGGTGGATTTTCAGAGGATGTGAGTATATTCAAATTTGTAGGGTTATCAATGTGATAAATAGTAAAAAAAATAAAAAATAATAATACACGATGCACAACTATAATAATAAAAGTTCATAAAAATACACTCTCTGATAGTTACATGATCATTTGTTCATTCATTTTCAGCTGAATGAACCGCCAACTTATCCAACATATGTTTTACGCAGCAGATGCCCTTCCAGCCGCAATCCAGTACTTGGAAACACCCATACACTCTCACATTCTCACACATACACTACGGCCAATTTAGCCTATTCAATTGCCCTATAGTGCATGTCTTTGGACTGTGGGGGAAACCGGAGCACCCGGAGGAAACCCTCACGAACACGGGGAGAACATGCAAACTCCACACGGAAATGCCAACTGACCCAGTCAGGGCTAGTTACATTATCTTAATTGTAATGAGTACATCTAAAGTCCTGCTCTCTCTGTGTGAATTCAGCCTCAAATTGGTCATATGATCCTAATTTGGGAAATCCTAAAATATTCCTTTAATCCTAAGCTAAAATCTGTGGTAGCTGATTGTTGCTTTGGCATGTTCACCAACAACTTAATGGTCATTGCAAACAAATTTTCTCTCTGGTAAAGTTCTGGCACTTTCCGGCAGTATGGGTTCAGTGAGTGTCAAACCAAGAGCCAATAGGAGCACTGAATCTGATGACGCAATCAACGTGACAACTTCAAACCTCCGTGGGGAAAAACAAAACTTTTTTTTCTGGTTTAATTATTGAGGCAAAATTACCACTACAGAGTTATGTATTATAAACAAATTTCTCAATCATTTCAGAATCAAATCATTCTATAATCTAATCAGCATATGACCAAACTCCCATAAATATCCACCTTGACACATCTCCTTTAAAACACTAATCACTACTTAAACTGAAGGGAGTGTTCTTAGGCTCCTATCTCTCCTGACAAGGTGAATAAAACAAGATGGTGTGTCTTTTGTGAACATTTGTGAAGTGTGAACTTGTGAATTGTTTATATTTGCTGTGAGGCATCATTTCAAAACACGGGATAGTGAATGTGTCATGGATAGATTACATCAAAGTCCGATTGATTGATCGATTGATCGATTGATTGGTTTGTTTGGTTAATTGACTGACTGATGGATGAACGGATGGACGGACGGATGGATGGATGGACAGTACGATAGATAGATAGAACGATAGATAGATAGATAGATAGATAGATAGATAGATAGATAGATGGATGGATGGATGGATGGATGGATGGATGGATGGATGGATGGATGGATGGACAGACAGAACGACAGACAGACAGACAGACAGACAGATAGATAGATAGAAAGAAAGATAGAAAGACAGACGTCATAATGCTCTGTCATGATGCCGACACTGAATTTGCTCATTTGCTATTAGACAAGACATCTGATAATAAGAAAGCCCCACACACACTCAGCATGACACACACTTCAGGAGCAATTCTTGTCATCCTGGCTCTCATCCTCTCTTAAGCAGTCTCAGCTCTTTAGCCCTAATGCGAAGTGACATAATGTTTACCTAGAGTAGCTAATTTCTTGTCCAGATTTACTAGGTGTGCTAATATGACAGCGGTAAAATCAAGGCCTATAGTTGGCCATCGCTGCACGCGAGTGTTTGAGTGTGCGTGGGTGGATCCGATAACAGGGCAGTGGCAGGTGGAGCGTGAGAGCGAGCCGCTCTTTGTTGAGCCGACACAAACATAAACACACACCAACGCATGCCACCATTTCACCAGGAAAGGAATTAATGAAGTGACCCTGCAAACGAGGCCTGGCGGTAACCAGGTAACCACATCAAGTCTCTGCTCAGGCTCGCAGCGGAGAGCGAATGGAAGAAATCAGCAGAGAACGAGCGGGGGAAGTTCAGTTGCGACTGACAATGGAGTCTCACAGGATAATCCCTGTTTCTTGCTCTCAATCACTGATTCTTTGTCCCTTTCTGTCCCTGCAGGCTCCTTTATTATTCACTCTATCGCAGAAAACCAGTGGACATTGTTTAAAAAGTCAATGTGAACTGACATTTTACTCTTGTTATTTGAAGTGTTTCTGAATTAAAGTATATGAAAGAAATGTGTAAACCTGAAAACAAAGTTTGAGGTTCGTATTTTTAAAAAATGATTTAAAAGACCATGCTGTAAAACTGTAATATTATTAAATATAATTAAATTTAAATTGTCATTTATTTTTTCAATGGTACAGCTGATTTTTTCAGTATCATATCTCCAGCTTTCAGTGTCATGTGATCCTTCAAAAAATCATTTATATGTGCAAATTGGGTCCTTAAGGAAGATTTCAGATTTCACACAGGAGAGTGAAATCTTTTGGAATTTGAAGATCAAGGTAAATTGCAGATAATGTGTCTTCTGGGAAACATGCAAGTGCATATCGGTTACTTCCAAAAGGCAGTGCAAAATGAGAAAAATTTATCACATTTCAATGAGACATTTCATCCTGTTTAAAAGTTTTCACCCCCTGCTCTTAATGCACTATGTTACCTTAGAGCTTCAGCAAGGGTCTGAACTTGTTTAGTAGTTGTGTTTGAATCAATCAAATGTCCTCAGTTTGAAAAGGTGGATCTCCAAATCACACAGACACTGCTGGAAAAGGTTTAAATATGCAAATGATGCAGGAAAATTGAAGAATCTGTAGCACATGGAAGATTTTTCTGAAGAACAGAATTAGTTTAAAGGGCCATGTAACCCCCTCTCTCAGCAGGGTGTTTTCACTCCTCTAGTTTGAAAAAAGTCAGGAAAGTGGGTGAGTCCACTTTTTTAGGTGGGAGTGTCGAGTGGCAAAACAGGGAAGGGTTTGCATGAAAAGGAGAGTTTCAGTAAGTGCACTGCAGCTGATTTTCACAGCGACAACACAAACACAGACGCAGGGGAGATAGACAGCAATTCGGAGAGCAGAATTTACAGCGGATCAGAGAGCTGTGTGGAAGTGGAGGATTTTCAGTCCATAACATTGTTGGGATATTACTGTAAACTTAGTAAATAAATCATTTTGACTAAGGTATGTCTTTAAAAACGAACTAACTTTGCCATCTAAATAAACATAAACATGGAACACTGATCACACACTTACCAAATCGGTAGACACAGGATAAATCAACACAAACTGGAACTGCGTCTTTTTTTAAAAGAAGATGAGAGGCAAATCCGGATTTCACCATTTACAGATGCGAAAAGCTTCAGTAAGAAATGTTCCTTAAAATATATATTTTTGTCACGTGTTAGCAGTAGGCATGGGACAATAACCATTTTCAAGGGGTCTTATTTATAAAATGTTGCGTAGAAAACATCCTAAAAGTGATTGTACAGCGGAATAAATTTTCATTTTTATGATTGTAGATGATGGTTTAAAATACGAAAGAAACCAAAACTAACCATATGATTTTATATGGTAGTTTTGTGGTGAACAGTTCGTCTGTGCATGTCATTAAGAATTTTTCTTGCCCTTGCCCTTTATTTGAAATCTGAAAATGCACTTCCTGTTCTTATTTTTGTTATTTTTTCAGTTAAATTGTCAGATCACGTATGTCTTAGGTATTGGGTGTATTTGTTCATGCCCCTTCAACTGTCAGTTTGGAAAACAAACACAAATGGTGAGAAGATGTCTGTAAGGTTGTAATAACTCTTCTAAAACCCTTTTTCCAAATCTTTCTGAATGAAACGCCTACTTTACTACATCATCAGTAGAAAAAACAAGCCACATCCCCTGTTTTCTCATTTAATATTCCGTTTCTCTAGGAACTGCATCACAATATGGAAAAAAAATGGTTTCGTGACTTATAAATAAGATTTTCTGTAATACCGTTCCTAAGGTATGTGTACAATTTTTTTATTTACAGTTCTTTTTGTTTTGTTTTTTAGGACAACAGTATCTCCAGCAGAAAAGATATCCCAAAGATGCCATTTTAAATTGTAAAGAAATCAGTGTTTCTGAAACTAATGAAGTCAGCAGAAGTCAATGATTAATTTGAATTATTTAGCCGGACATGTTTACTGCTCCAAAATATTAGAAATCTTTCAAAAACTAAAACATATTGTTTTCAAAGGGGGGGAAAGTTTTTGTTTTTTACTCAGACATTTAAAATAACTAATTTTAGAGCAGTAATCACAATACCGTGCTACCATGAAACCATGATATTTTTATCTAGGGTTATCATAACGTCAGAATCTTATATCGGCTCATGCCTAGTTAGCAGATCACTGTAATCCAACTGCTTGGATCCACACGCGAGCTGTACTCTCATCGCGGGGAAATGGAAACAAAACCTTTGTTGCAGCAAATTTATAAACATAACACTGACGACCCATGTCTCCAAACAATTCTTCTTCTTCCACTTGTTTGAATTATCTCTCTGAACACTGTAACGTGTAAAAAGAGTCTTTGAAGCTATATCATGCATATTAATGAAGTTGCATCTCGTTCACAATAGAGTGCGCTGATTGGTTCAAACCAAGTCTTTTTCATGAATTAATGAACAGATGTGCTGAAAACTCAGTGATGTCACTTTGTACCGGCCGATACAGACAGCCAATCTCCACACTGGATTTTACACAATGTTCTAATAGTCGTGACGTTGCTTCAAAATTTCTTTTTAAACCGGAAGAACGAATTTGCTCTAAACAACACAAAAACAACCAATTTTCACTTTTAGTGACGTAGGACATATATATGACTGCCAACATCTCAAAAATGTTTTGGTGTTTCGTGATTCTTTAACTGTTCAGAACAAACAAGAGACTTAAGAACAACCATCACAAAACAAAAATTAAAAAACAAGGGTTCACAAACTTTTAAGTTTTAGAAAAGCGTGTTATAAATAAAATATATTATTATTATTATTATTATTATTATTATTATTATTATTATTATTATTATTATTATTATTATTTTGCTGTGTGGTTATTTTAATAATTTAAGATTTTTTTTGCCTCATGAACTTTAGAGCATCTTTTATGTAACATATCTTACTCAGGATGGTTCTAAATAAAAAAAAAAAACATACATTGTGTATGAGCTCTTTGAACTTTAAACATAGTCGGTCTAATCTATTTTCTAAACATGTTTCTTTAAAATACCCTTTATAAGACTTCTATATTTAATCTACTTCATATATAGTTGTTCTTTTGTTGCTTTGATTACTTCTATTGTCCACATTTATAAGTCAATTATGGATAAAACTGTCTGGAAAATGATTAAATGTAAATATGTCAGCGGCACATAACTGAGCGATTGATTTTAACTGGACAAAAGCATCTGCTAAATGCATACATTTATATGTAAATGAAGTAAAGATCAATGTTGACTGCACAAAAGGCTCTAAATGGGTTATTTTTATAAAGACATCATAATATTTGTAGTTGAAACGGTATCTGATCCTTCACTCTCTGGACTTTACATTAATAATTCTTACATCTCATAGACAACTTGACTTGTCTACACAATGATTGGCTAAGCTTCTAAACGGGAGAGACTTTGAAACAATGGCTGACTTTCTTTTGAAATGTTAGCCCTCAATTATAAGGCGGCGTTTACTGCAGTGGTTGGAGGTGTAGTACTGCCAAACGACTAAAGAAACAATATCAGAATGATGTTGCACAGTAAAAACTAAATTTCTAGTTCAACCAGTTTCTGACAAGTATACCAATGATGAAAATAAGAGCAGCTAGAATAGAAAAAAAAATATGTAGAAGAGCATTCTGTTGTGTGAAGTGAAGTATGAAAACACAATCATTAAGTACATTATACAGGTGTTTATACGTCAAGAATACAGCATTTGCAGATGTATTTATAACTGCTTACTATCATCTGCTAATGTAAAGTGAATGCTTAACAAATAGTGGATTAACAATTTGCTGTTTAATAAACGAATTATAGTGTGTGGTTATTATAAAGTGTTACCAACATTCTCAACTAATTAAAATTCCCTGAATCACACACAGTGGCCAAAGCCCCATTCAGTGCCATAATTTCTAGTCGGAATAAACCATATAAGAAACAGTAATATTAAAGATTACAGAGCAACAGCTACAACCTTCTTCTGTCTTTTTTTGTGACCAAAACCTAAATCTGAGCCACTCAAACTGACCAATAGGCAGGGTAGAGCTTCCCCAAAGAATGACCACAATACACTTACCAAAAACGCACTCATGTCAACCTATAGGCCCGGGGGCTGATTTCTAAACCTGGTGTATGCACAAAACAGGGGTGGAAACATTTTTTACGCAGCAGATGCCCTTCCAGCTGCAACCCATAACTGGGAAACACCCATACACACTCATTCACTACGGATAATTTAGCTAACCCAATTTACCTGGACCGCGTGTCTTTGGACTTGTGGGGGAAACCGGAGCACCCAGAGGAAACCCATGCGAATGTGGGGTGAACATGCAAACTCCACACAGAAATGCCAACTGACCCAGCTGAGGCTCGAACCACTGACCTTCTTGCTGTGAGGTGAGAGCGCTACCCCCTGCGCCACCGCGTTTCCCTAAAACAAAGTTAACTCAGTTGCTTTATGTTTTCCCAACACACATTTTGTGGAACCCAGCATTTTTTTACAGTGTTAAGATATTTAATTTAAATATTGACTTAACTGAACCACTTTAAAGTCCACATGAACGGAAAGCTGCAATCATTTTTTTCCATATTGTGATGCAGTTCCTAGAGAAATGGAATATTAAATGAAAAAACAGGGGATGTTTCTTGTTTTTTCTACTTATTGGATGTAGTAAATAGGCGTTTCATTCAGAAAGATTTGGAAAAACGGTTTTAGAAGAGTTACTACAACCTAACAGACACCTCCTTCTCACCATTTCTGTTTGTTGTCCAAACTGACAGTTGAAGGGGCATGAACAAGCATGTTAAATACACCCAATACCTAAGACATGCGTGATCTGACAATTTAACTGAAAAAATAACAAAAATAAGAACAGGAAGTGCATTTTCAGATTTCAAATAAAGGGCAAGGGCAAGAAAAATTCTTAATGACATGCACAGACGAACTGTTCATCACACAACTAGCATATAAAATCATATGGTTAGTTTTGATTTCTTTTGTATTTTAAACCATCATCTACAATCATAAAAATGACAATGAAAATTTATTCCGCCATACAATCACTTTTAGGAAGTTTTTTACGCAACATTTATAAATAAGACCCCTGATCTTTATCAGAACCAATTTTGGAATTTGTACTGGCCCTTTTGATAAAGACATGTTTTGCAATAAAAACAAATCCCAATGATGATTTCCAGCTGTTCACAATAAGCATCCCAGGTAGAAAAGAATTCTGGCCCAGATTTGGCATACATATGGTGCAGCAGACATTCATCCAGCACTGGCATACAGCATGTGGGCCAAACATGGCCCTGGTTTGACAGAGGTGGCACTGTCTTTAAGGCGGCACACAATACTTGGGCCAGATTAAAAATTTAGTATTTGGCCCAGATGTTAATAATTGATGTGTGGGCCATGTAAGTTTGGCCTATCTTGACCCACATTAATACATTTTTATTATTTTCATATAAAGAAAAAAAATTCTACCAATCAGGTCACTTCAAGAAAAAGCATGCCCATAGCACACCTAAAGCACAATGATTCATGGGTTTATCAATTTCATTGCAGTCGTGACACACCAACATATCTGGCCCAGTTCAGGCTCAGTTATGGGTTATGAACTTGGCTGAGATATGGCCCAGATATGGGTCATGTTTGGCCTTTGCCTTGAAGCCAGACTTGGTCCAGTCATGTACCGTAATTCACTGCAGCATGTGGGCCAAGCAAGAGCTGATTATGTGGGCTAGAGCTGGGCCAGAGATATTTTTTGCTTTGTGGGATGTCTCAAACTTCAAACTTTAAAAGCCCCTAAATGTGTCACAATCACCAGCGATCTAATCCTTACATATCGCTGGTAAACTAACAGATCTCATAGAACTACAAAAATATGCCAGCATATGGACTACAATATCCAGTCATGCAACACACACACCTGCTCCAAGTTTCCATTGATTAGACTCACACAGCTGAAGCTGCTCATGAACTGATTACATAGATTATAAAGTCAGCACACAAACACACACGTCGCGGAGTCTTGTTAAACTGTTTAGTGAACATTACGATGTGTTTTCCTTGTTTTGCCTTGCCATGTTAGACCCTAGCTTTGTTTTGTTTGTTTATTCCTGTCTGCTGCCTGCCTTTTTGACCATCTGCCTGTTTATTTGACTATGACTCTGGATTTCCAGTATACAGCTGTTTGCTCCTGTGTTGTTGACTGTTGCTTGCCTGACCATCCTGCTAATAATCCCTGCATTTGGATCCACACTCCCTCTTGCCCAGCATCAATTCATGCTACAAAATGTTTTGCACTTTTAGTGAGTAGTTTGCAAGCAGACAGTTGTTTTTCGAACAGAAAAAAGATAGATCCGAGCACAGCATTTGTCATTGATGAGTGATTCCCTGCTCTTGAAAAGCACCATCCGCCACTGCAGGAAATAACAAAAGGTCTTCCGACCTGAAATCTCACTCTTTTTCCCCCCCTTATGAATTTGCTGCACTTGGCAACAGCAGTGGCCCTGGTGACAACGAAACAGTCATCGCTGTCTAGTCTGTCTCCACAGAAAGCCTGCTAAAACACTATTTACATTTTCCCACATATCTCCTCTTCCCTCACGCACACAAACACACACACACACGTGCAAATGGCAAGCCGTGAAAAGAGAAAGACAAGTTAATAGCAAACAGCACACTGCATTTTCATTTATATCTTTAGCGTGTTGTTTTGTTTTTCACACGGCGAACAGAAAAACCCATGGCTGATTATGTGAAGAAGGCGTGAAATTGTGATATTTGCATGGCTGAGGATATTAACTAGAGGCATTAGTTGTTGAAAAGCTTCAAGGCTGGGCTCCAGACATGTTTTTAAATAATGGTTTAATGATGCATATTTTACAAATATTTTCCAAGCCAGACTAGCGGCGCGCGCTCTCTCCTTCTCTCTCTCTTTCCTCCAGACTACATTAACGCTCTTATTCTTTCTTCATTAACAGGCTCACAGCCCTTTCGCTATGCTCCTTTGTGTGCATTTGGAAAAAATCAACTGGAAAATAGACAGCATGCGGCAGCCGAACAGACGTTTTCGCTTCTCCCTCTCTGTGTGGACTCTACCGACCGCTGTTCATTAATTTTATTCATTGCATTCACTTTTTAACCACCTTCCATCATTCAGTCAGTGATCGGGATGTTAAGACGAAGCGTCCACAGAGAAGTGCAATGATCAATACTACACATCTTCTCTTTCTCCATGTGCCAGGCCTGATCCCTGTGCTCCATTAAAGGCAGATCTCATTGGTGCAGGTATTGGCTGAGGTGAGATGCAGATGGCCAAGTTGCCGCTTTGGCCAGGAGCTGCTGTGGCCAGACACAAAAGCACAAACATCAGGGTGTCTGGCCACACGGCCCCAGTCCAGAGACCGCCAGGCTCAGACCTGTTATGCTGCTGGACGCCATACAGACACCATCACAGAAATGGCCAAACACTCAGGGACACATTTGCTCAGGCCGAGCAGCAGAACTGGCTGAGAATGTTTTTTAAACATTT
Organism: Danio aesculapii; assembly: GCF_903798145.1. NCBI lineage: Eukaryota > Metazoa > Chordata > Actinopteri > Cypriniformes > Danionidae > Danio > Danio aesculapii. Next base: position 37,850,067 of record NC_079442.1, on the reverse strand, counting down.
ATATCAGAGGGCCACTGAGGCTCAAAGGAGGAGATGCATTGAATATGTCACATTCTTTAGCACTAGGCTGAATGCTCGTATGCAAACTAAAGTAACTAGTGTTGTAGTAAACTAATGGCGGGAAAAAGTGTGACGACAAACAAATGCGAGTTTAATCAATAAGCAAGAGTACAAAAGTACAAATATAGGTGGTTCTAGCATCCTATGTGTGTTTTCTGTTTATTTACGGTTGTGAATTGGATTATGGGACCTTGATCTCTGCTCTGTTGAATTTTGATGTGGAAAATTCAACTTTACAGTTGAACAAAGTGACTTTTATTGTCATTTTAGTTAATATTATTTTTAGAAATAATATAATGTATAAGAAATAATATATAGAGCAATCAAATTCTGTAAAATAACAGAAAATAGTTTATTACAAAGTTTTTGTACCGTAATATACATCCCCAAACCAGACAATTTATCACTTTATAGTATTACAAATGTTAATAAAAATCACTTTTTTTAACTTTTCCTAGGTTAATAGTTTTTGGAAGAAAGATCAAGGTCCCACAATGCAATTCAAAAGCATAAATAAATGGAGAAAATTAAAAACTAATTACGGGAAACTGATAATTTACGAATAATGTATACACTTGTTAAACCTTTAACTTGTGTCTCCTTAAATATTTAGACCAGGGGTCACCAAACTTATTCCAGGAGGGCCGGTGTCCTGCAGATTTTAGCTCCAACCTCCAAACGCACCTGAACAAGCGAATCAACATCTTACTGGGTACGTGAAACATCCGGGCAGGTGTGTTGAAGCAAGTTGGAGCTAAACCCTGCAGGGACACTGGACCTCCAGGAGATTGGTGACCCCTGATTCAGACACAAGATTCCATAAATTGATGGCTAGAAAACCGTCTTTCTCTCCTATTACAATTGCAACATCTCAAATTTCCCACGAGCATTGAAGAAAAAGCAGATCATTCATACTGAAGAAAGCATAAGTATTATTGACATATTTATAGTAAAATTGGTTCTCTTGAATATTACAAAAACATACTTTAAGTTATGACTTGGAACTTGGACTCTTTAAACAACAAAAATAATATACAAATTATTGACATATCAAATGGGCTCTTACAAGTGCAGTGTCGTCACAGTCTCAAGGTAAACCACATTCAATTTTCTGACAATTAGTATTAGTACTAGTAGGAATTTTCATTATCATTAAAACCTTTTTGATAATCACAATTTTGAATCATGGTAAATTCTTGCAATATCGCAAATTGCAAAAGACTGCAATGTAAATGCATGTTTATAGACATTAATAAATACATATTTATACAGTTAAAGTATGTTGCGTTATTTTCATTTAAAGTGTGTGCTGCACACTATTGACAATACTGAGCTGAAACCCAGAATTATGAAATTTTGAGAAAACAGTGTAAACATGGATCCCTGTGAGATGTTTTTCCAAGAGCAGGTTTAACAAGCAGTACTCTGAATATTACCTTAAATCAAATGTATCTATAATATATATATATATACACACACACACACACATATATATATATACATACATAAATATATATATATATATATATATATATATATATATATATATATATATATATATATATATATATATATATATATATATATTTTTTTTTTTGCTTGTTCAAACTATTTAATTAAAATGAGCTGAAACAACACAATTCTTGAGATTTCATTGGGACAATTACATTTTTTTTATGTTCAATCCACTTAAATTTGTTAAAAGTGTTAAGTTAACTTAATTGATTTGTGTTGGGTCAACATGAAGGAATTACGTGGAACCCTGCATTTTTTACAGTGTAATGTAGATGAAATAATACAGACTTAAGTAAACAAATCGAGAACCAGAGATCCATGTATGTTGTTTGTCGCAAAATTGCACAAAGATGCAAACTTTTTTGTTTTTTTTTCTGTTGTCGTACATTTTGAGATACAAAAGGCGGCACGGTGGCTCAGTGGTTAGCACTGTTACCTCACAGCAAGAAGGTCACTGATTCGAGTCCTGGCTGGGCCAGTTGGCATTTCTGTATGAAGTTCTCCCAATGTTTGTGTGGGTTTCCTCCGGGTGCTCTCCGGGTGCTCCGGTTTCCCCACAGTCCAAAGATTTTTACTTTACTTTACTTTCTTTATTGTCCACAAGTGAACATTTATCTTTGGCTTCACTACACAAACAAATCAGCATCCACATTACACACATCACAGAAAAACAAAAACAGGCAGCACAAATACATTAAATGTCATCATACATTTCACATTAAAAAACTCTATTTATACTTAGGACCCAGTATTTAAAATTCTAATGGCAGTCAGCACAAAGGACATTTGATACACATTTTTCTTTACTTGAGGTTGCCTAAAACATCTTTTGATGAGAAGAGCTGGAATTTTATATTTAAGGGATGGGAACAATCTTCAATAATGAAGTGTGCTTTCTGTTTAATTCTCATTGAATAAATTTCATTTGGTTGTCTTCGTGCTTTACCTACAGTTGCACTGGCAAGGAAAATTATTAAGTAATTAAATGTCAAATTATGTATTATATATTAATGTAATACTATTTAGTACTTTAAAGATATAATACAAAGACTATATACTTTTTTTACAGTGTTTTTTTCCTGTAAGATTGTGCAATAATTTTACCGGTAAAATAATAATTGGCTAAATTCATTCACATTAACACTGTAATAAAAAAATAAATACAACTTTACATTACATAATGTACATAATGTACATACTTTACATAAATTTACATTAATAATGTAGTACTTTTTACATACTCTATATATATATATATATATATATATATATATATATATATATATATATATATATATATATATATATATATATAAAACACAAGACCGCATGGTTGTTGATAATTAGATAACATGTCATTTGAAAATATAATAAAGATTTCAAAATATCACAATCAGTTTATTGTCATGTTTTGAGCTGTCAGGTGTAAAAGAGTCATTAAAAGAGCAGCTGAACAGAACAACACTATTGACCGCTGTTTTTCTCTAACCGGGAACCTTTACAGGCTCTCATTACTGCCATGATTTACATAAATCCGCACACAGATGAAGACATGAGAGCGTGTGTGAGTGTGTCCCTCTGTGTGTGTGTGTGTCCAGTGTTTGAGGAGATCTGAAGGTTGTGGAATATCTGTTCTCAGAGCAGTGAGCTTGCACATCTCTCCAAGTCTCATGAATGTAATTGACCTTTTTTTTTCTGTAACGCTGTGAGATGGTGGCCATGGGGGGGCAGTGACACAGAGACTAAACACCAGCCAAGCAAAGTTAATTGTCCAGCTGAACAATAACGCAACGGAGACTGCAGATATGAAAAGGGCATTCAAATCAATAGATCGACAATAGCCTTTCCGAAAAGATGGCTGAACTCAATTTTCTCCCTCTAAGCTCCAAACACACTGCAGCCCCCCTTCAAGACCAGCACAATCCCAAGTCTATCACATGTCTGAACAAAGCTCCTTTAGACACGCAGATTTTCACGTTTACTATGTTTGCAAAGCTTTTTTTTTTTTTTTTTTTTTTTTTTTTACCTAGTCTTGTTTGTTTATTTTTTAAATCATATGGGAAATTGTGGAATAATGCTATTTTTGTTTCTTGTTTTATTTTTGACATTGATTGCATGATTGATTGAAGATATTTTTATTGATTTGATTGATTGTTTGGTCGATTGATTGATTGATTAATTGATTGATTGATTGATTTGATCACTTTGGCTTTTAATCAGTGGTGGAAAGAGTACTGAAAAATAACACTCAAGTAAAAGTACCATTACTTGCCCAAAATTGTAGTGCAAGTAAGTATCTGCTGTAAATATTAGTCAAAGTACTTAAGTGTAGTGAGTATTACACTGTGAAAGGTTGATGCGTTTACATGCAATTTGTGCATGTGTGAAAACGTAACATTCAGTAGTGCATTTAGTTATTTTTTGAGGCTATTCAGTCATCATACAGTAAACATCTGTCATCTCATCAGTGACATGCATCTAAACAGTTTCTCAGTCATTGCGTGTAATGATTTTGTGTCTTGTGTCTTGATTTTGTTCTGTATGATTCGATTTGATTGGACTGGAATCGCAAGACTGATTAATCTACTTTAGCCAGATTACTTAAGTAAAAGTACACAAGTAAAAGTACACATTTTTAAGTACTCAAGTAAAAGTACACATTTTTAAAACTATTTAGTACAGTAACTTACAGTAATTTTTGTATTTGTAATTTGTTACTTCACATCACTGCTTTTAATTCTTAAAGGTGAGTTTTTACTGAAAAATAAAATCTATATTTCACCTTTATTTAATTTAATATCTATTTTAATATATCTACCAGTTACAAAAATAGTTCCTCTCAGTACCTTAAGGACAAAAATGTCCCCATTAAACCCATTAAAACAGCAATATTTAATTCCAGTGCCATTTAAGCAAAAAGTCATCCATTCCTTGCTAATATGCTTTCATTTTGCTAGCAACCTTTTCATTTTGCTTAACTTTTAAAATATGTAATATTTTGGCATGTTTTCAAACCCTCATTTATTCTTCCCCTATTTTCTGCTCTTAAACACTGCAGGATAAATGAATTAAAATTAAGTGATGATAAGGATGTCAATGTATTGGTAACAGTATCATAGTGTGGTTTCTAGGTAAATAGAAACATTTTTGACACACACAAATAATGCATCAACATTAATGTTAGCAACTACACTATATTAATCAGCACTGTGACTATTTTTATATATTTTAGCTGCTGCATAATAACATTGTGTCTGCTGCAGCCATGATACGGCAGCAAAAGTTCCTTGATTATTATTTTGCCAGAATGAGAGTGTAGTTCCTAGACATTTCTGCCTAAATACAATTTTTTATTTAAATATGTCATATAAATAGGACAATTATTGAAACTTAAAAAAAAAATAAAACATTTGAGTGAGATGCTAATGGTCTAATCTGATTCAATGATTAATGCTAAGCTAAGCTAAAAATACTCCTGCGAGACCCGGAGATCGACTGGATCATTTAAAAAATTGTAAAACTTAACTGTTTAATTCTACGAGGATTTCCCAGTGATGGGTTGCAGCTGGAAGGGCATCCGCAGCCTAAAACACATGCTGGATAAGTTGGCGGTTCATTCCGCTGTGGCGACTTCTGATTAATAAAGGATCTAAGCTAAAAAGAAAATGAAAGAATGAAATCAAGGAGGAGTTGCAAATTGAGTCTATTTACATAAATAGTTGAGCGTTCCTTTAATAGGTCATAATCATTAAAATGAATGAATTTGGGGTAGTCAATCATCATCACGATTAATGCTATTCATCTGTCCTTGAAAGTGGAAAATATGTTTTTAGTGACATTTAGGTCCATATGGGTGACTTTTTAACTTTGATCCACAAGAGTTCAACTTTTTCCTCAGTAAGAACAAATCTAGTCTTCTCATTTTTGTTTTCCTTCATCCCTGTTTCCCCACTTCTCCATGTAGGCAGTGTTTAGTTTGCGTTCTGCGTGGCAATGGGAACGGTGGGCGAGGCTAATCATTCTTTAGCTGTACTGGCCTTAGAAAGGTCAGCTGTTTGAAATGTCAGGTTTCAATGGAGCCAGATTCACATCGTGCTGCTCAAGTGTCCAATTAAAGAGGGTCTGGCAGGGGTTGAGAGGGAAGCGCTTCTTCACACAGGAGAGCTAATGAGGGGCCAGAGCATCGAGACCCCCCTGCCACTGATCTACAGGGCCTCAACCAGGCGCCGGGCTCCTACCGAGGGGCCGGGGCTCGCAACACTCCCAGAGATCACCAAGGGCAAGATCTCATTAAGGGCTATGGATACATGTATGTTAATTTTTATCATCTCTCACACACACACACTTACACCTATTTAAAATGTTGCTGCATCAGTAAGAGTGTGAGCTGCTTCACATATTGTAGGAAAATTACTTAATTATTAATATTATTATTATATAGGGTGGCACCGTGGCTCAGTAGTTAGCACAGCAAGAAGGTCGCTGGTTCGAGTCCCAGCTGGGTCACTTGGCGTTTCTGTGTGGAGTTTGTATGTTCTCCCTGTGTTCGTGTGGGTTTCCTCCAGGTGCTCTGGTTTCCCCCACAGTCCAAAGAAATGTGCTATAGGTGAATTGAATAAACAAAATTGCCCATAGTGTATGAGTGTGAATGCAAGAATGTATGGGTGTTTCCTAAAACTGGGTTGTGGTCAGTGCTGGGTGTAACGCATAATAGGTAACGTGTTTTACGCAATAATATTACTTCTCCAAGTTACTTAAAAAAAAAAAATGTAATGTGAGTTAATTTTACCTTGCTTAATTGGCTTTTACAAGATACATTGCGCAAATAAAAATAACCTTAGTCAGATTGAATCACACACTGATTGAGAGAGCATGCTGTGAGGGAACAGACAGTCGACTCAAACTCATCATCATCATCAGGTCTCTTTTTTCACAGCAGATGACTCGGTGTACTGTTCTAGTAACTGAATAACTCAGGATATTGGTTTATTTCGAGTCAGAGGGAGTATCTGGTATGTTAGTCCTTAGTGAAGACGCAAACCGTTTCACAACAACTCAATTTAATTGAGTTCAATTTAATGAACTTGTTCAACCGGTTCACTTAGAAGATCCGGTTAAAACAAACGATTCATTCACGAATTGCCCATCATCACTACAGACAGTCAGAAACGGAAACAACGGCAGCCCGGAGGCTTACATTTTTGCAATGGATTCTTGTTATTTTCAACTCATCGAAGAAAAGAAGTGGATTGTCGTTCAGTGTAGATTATGTGTAAATAAACCTCTTGACAACTGCAAGAAACACAACGTCGAATAAAAACAAACAAAACTGGAAGCAAAGCACCACACCCACACCCTACCTCCAGTTAAACAATAAATGACTGACATCAGTTTATGTTCTCCAGGTAAAACAATTAATTCAACTCAACAAAAAAATGGTTATTGCTTTTATTGTTGAGGAGATGCAGCCACTGTCTAACATTACTCTAGAAGCGACTACGTTTTGTAATATAGTAAGATAGAGTTCTTTTTTCTTTTGGGAAAAGATTTACACATTTGTAAAGACCAGTTTATTAAACCAGTTTATTAAATATATAAATCTCAAATATTTATTTTGATTTGGGAATTTTTTTTACCATCTTACTGTTCATTTTGTTATTAAACAATTTAAGGTTTAAAATCAGTTTTTGCCTTAATGTAAATTATTTCATCTTAAATTTACTTAACTAATAACACAAAACATACAAAAGAAGCAAACGCATTACTTTCCATGCTTTCATTAATCTGTACAGCATGTATAGTTCTGGGCTCAGTAAGTTCTCAAAATATAACTTTATCCTACATTTCTTAAAAGGAAAGTGAAGGTGTAGGTAATATAGGTGGCTGTTAAATGCAGAGCTTCTCTATAAAAAAGGTGAAAAAACACCTGCAAATTCTGAAAAACATCAAATCTCAGCCAGGTAAGGAAAAGTAACACAAAAGTAATATAACACATTAACTACTAAGTAACTAAGTAACGCAATTATGCTGCAATAGTTGGCGGTTCATTCCGCCATGGAAACCTCTAAAAAACAGAGACTAAGCTGAAGGAAAATTAATAAATGAATGAATATTATTATTATTATTATTATTATTATTATTATTATTATAGCATTTTGGCTGTATTAATGCAAAACGCATTAATTTAGCCATTTTTTTTTATTGAGTCTAACTTTTATTTTCTTTTAATAAACTTATTTTACACAAGGTACATAAAAAAGTTATACTCAGAAGAGAAATAGTCAATAGTCCCCATAGAAACCCACTAAAACTGTAAAAGTCAATCCCAGAGCTATTTTAAGAAAAAGTCATACATTCTTTGCAAACAGACTTTCACTTTGCTGGCAAAACTTAAAAATTTGCATTAAAATAAAAAAACAATCCCTTCATATCTTGTTCTTTCTCTTTTTATGTTTAACATATAAAGATCCACTGCGTAAAACATATGCCAGAGTAGTTGGTGGTTCATTCCACTGTGGCAACCTCTTATTAGTCAGGGACAAAGCTGAAATAAAATAAATAAATTCACTATAAATAATCGTTTTTCCTGTTTTCTGATTTTAAGCACTTTTAGTAAACAAATGTACTAATTATGTAAGTAGAAGTATGTCAGTCTATCTGTCAATACTAGAATGTAGAATTTCGATGTATTTCCTAAGATATTTGTATGCGTGTGAGTGAAATGTTTTTTATATTTATTAAATCCAAGGGCACCTGGAAGGACATGTCGAGATCTCATTAAGGAATATGGACACACGTATGTTAATTTCTATTATTTCCCCCCCACACACACATACATACCTATGTAAAATGTTGCAGTATCAGTCATCTAAGAGTGCGAGCTGCTTTCCATATAGCGGGAAAACAAGTTTCCGTCCCACTCCAAAGGTCAGAGTGCATACACACTTTGTACAAGGAATCCTAATAAGCCACAGCCTTATAGAAAGCGACAGGGACGGATGAGCTCATTTACCGCTCAGATTCTTCATTTACAGCAACTAAAACACCCCGTTCACCTCATCAATAAGTCATTAGGCACATCTGTAGCCCGGTGATCTAATACCAGATTAGTAGTAGTTTTAATAACCGCATTCAGGGAGTTCTAGATCAGCAAAAAAACAGCACAACGGCTCTCCAGAGTCCCTCCGCGGTCTGCTTGTGCACAATTGTGGAGTTTTTATGGAGAAAAAGTAGATTTTACTGCACGCTGAAATCAGCAAAATTACAATCCCAAAATGGCAAGAGCTGTAGAGTGAGGAGGGGAGAAAACGAGAGAGAGCGAGCCAAAAAAAAAAAAAGAAAGGAAAAAAAGTCACTTTCATTATATAACCCAAAACGAGATAAGCTAAAAAAGCCCATGTTGCGCCGTGCATGTCTTTTGTGAAGTTGTGAAGGTCAGCGGTACAGTCTTGTGTGGCTTTGGGTAACAGATGCTGAGCAAAGCTGGGGAAATTAGCCTACTCCACGTGCCTTACATAAACATTATTTTAATCAAAGTGTATTAGAGCAAGCCAGATATTTTAGACATATGGGGGCCTGCATCCCCCATCTGTCTCTCCTAGAGCTCCGAATGCAGTTTCAGCCTTCACAGAAAACATTCAGCCTCCCATAGAGACTCGGAGACACAGACTGCACCCGCTGCTCTGGGACAGGCAGGCCCGAGGTGTTACGACAGGATGACCAAAATGCTGACTAAAAGGCCTCTTTTTGCAGGTTTTTGCTCTTGGGGTGCAGCTGATGCTTGTTGTGTGAAGTGAGGAAAGTCACAAAGTCTCCTGGAGTATATAGTGTCGTGTGCTGAATAACAAACAAAACAAGCAGACAAACTCATATTTGAGCACTCACCGGGGTTGGTGATGGTCAGAAGATCCAGCCTTCGTTGTTGCTGAAAGAGAAACAAAGGAGACATCAGAGTCAGAGAGATGAAACACATGCAGACGGAGACATTTCTCACTTCTTTTTTTTTTTTTTGTAGTGGGAAATCAAAGTTTGTGCTGTCTGCCTGTTAAGCACATTTTGCTCTCTATCTCTCTCTGGAGAGATAAAAGTGTGTCATGCATTTCACGTCAATTTTATGTAAATATATGTATATATATATCACTCTGAGAAACAGAATGGTTCTGGTGTTACATTTCACTTTAGTTTATTCACAAAAAAAATTGATTTAAAATCTATATTTGGACCTGTTAATGGGAATTAAATGACCAATATAACAATGTTATTTCAGTATAACCAAGGAACTGTTGTAGGTTTTATTTATTGGTTAAACTAGATTCATATTTCTATTTGCTGTTTTCATTTTAAAGCTGAAGTCAACTGTTTTTAAGGGCGAGTAATTGTGTTGTGTTTTTGCAGTTTTGTTATTATTTTTTGATTAATTATTTATTAATTTAGTTTAAGTTAAGTATGATAACCCTGATAGATTAGAGAGAATGTCTTTTGTTCAAACAATCATTTATTCATTCATTTTCCTCTGGCTTTGTTCATCATCTTAGTTCAACAAAGCCGAGTGAACAGCCAACTTATCCAGCATATGTTTTAAACAGCGTTTTACATGCCCTTCCAGCTGCAAGCCAGTACTGGGAAACACCCATACACACTCCTTCACACACATACACTACAGCCAATTTAGTTTATTCAATTCACTTATAGCGCATGTCTTTGGACTGTGGGGGAAACCGGAGCACCCGGAGGAAACCCACGCGAACACGTGCAAACATCAAATTAATTAATTGATAAGTAAATAAATAAATAAACTATGCATGTGGATTTGATAACCCGACATTAATGGACAAAAGCATTGTTATTTTCAGTATAATAAATTGTAACAAGTAATCAAGTAAACTGTTCACTTTTATTAATTGCTTAAATTAGATTCACATTTGGATTTTCGGTTTTATTTTGTAAAGCTACAAAGTCTGAATAATTTTATTCTGTTTTTGTAATTTGGTTACTTTTTTAAATGTTAATGCAGCATTTTTTATGTTATTTCAGTTAAAGTTAATAACATTGATAATTAAAAGAGTAGTCAGTTGGCATTTCTGTGTGGAGTTTGCATGTTCTTCACATGCTCGCGTGGGTTTCCTCCGGGTGCTCTGGTTTCCCCCATAGTCCAAAAACATGTGGTACAGGTGAATTGGGTAAGCTAAATTGTCCGTAGTGTATGTATGTGTTTAAATGAGTGTGTATGGATGTTTCTCAGTGATGGGTTGCAGCTGGAAGGGCATCTGTTGCGTAAAACATATGCTGGATAAGTTGGTGGTTCATTCCGCTGTGGCGACCCCAGATTAATAAAGGGACTAAGCTGAAAAGAAAATGAATGAATGAATAAAAGAGTATGTTTTTGGCTAATAATAACTATAATAATAATAATAATAATAATAATAATAATAATAACAATAATAAATATAGCTGCATGCAGCATTTATCGAGACAAAGCAGCACAGCAACCACATCATAAACAAGCATAGCTACAGAGCAACAGGAAAATTCTATAGCTTTTTGGCAGCATGTTCTGAGCAAAATTTGGTGGAAATTGGGCTAACGATCTATGGAGAGTTCAAAACAAGAGATTTTCAAACTAATTTCAAAATGGTGGACAGGAAGTCGTGAAGATAAACGTAAGTGAAACTTTTGGCAAGTGGTGGCGCCTGTGTGGCCAAAAATCCCCGACCATTTATAAAAGTCATAGCACACCATTCACTATAAAACCGGACGATTTTACCCCAGTTTCAAGGGTCTGAGATGAAAACTGCGGGACTAGTTACGCGCTCAAATATCTGTCCGGAAGAAGAATAATAAACCGGACCTGGACAATTGTAATAGTGGACTTTGCCTTAGGCAAACCCCACTAATAATAATAATGCAATGAGATTTGAGGTGAATTAAAATAAATAAATAAATAAATAAATAAATAAATAAATAAATAAATAAATAAATCAAACAAAGAGCTTTTAATTTACAACCATCTTTTTGCATCGCATTGTTTGTTCTGTACATCTGTACTTTAAAGTATAGCTTCAAGGTAATAGTTTTATAATGTATGGTTATTTTTAAAGACTGCTACCTGCAAAACAAAAATCTATAAAATCAAAGTTTTTTCCAGATATAAAGACGATACATAATAATAATAATCATAATAATAATAAAATTGGCCAGTTTGGATACTTGACCCCGCCTCTAAATACTGTAGATTGATGTATAGCATGTGGGATTTGAAGGATGTGTATTCATGTGCTGCAGTGGATGTGAGAGAGAGGGTGTGACAGAGGCTCCAGCAAATCCACACAGGTCACACTCTCAAATCGATAAGAGCCCAATCAAAGACTGATGGTGGGCACACACACGGATGCACGCACGCACGCACACGCACACAGTTCAAGAGCTCTACTTCAACACTCTTCTGCTAACAGTACTGCAGGTCCTTCTACATGAGAGCCACTACACACATAGCAGAGCAGAGCAAACACTGATATCATACACACCCTCACAAACACACACACAAACACATACACACACGGCTCTGTTATTCAGTGTCTGGTCATTTCCTGACGATTAGCAATTATTCATTGAAGCCACAGGGCTTGATTTAATAAGCATAAAATGTTCTGTTTTTTGAGATTGGATGCAAAGTCTGAACATATGAAAAGAGAGTGAGTGAATCAGTTTCATAGTGTTTGTAATGTATGTAGAGTGTGTTGTGCTTTATATATAGCATGAGTTTAGCAATATGTTCATTTTTTTAATGGAGCCACTTGACTTGTATGTGATGTGCATTTTAGATCTGCTAAAAATAATAACAGTGTAATATATGCATAAAATATGCTGGCACCTGTCAAAGAAGTATGTGTTAATGCGTTATTTATGCGATAATTGGAGGATATGAGTCGTGACTCATAGGTGCTAACTTTCACTGAGCGTCTTATTTAGCAAAGGAATGAAAAGCTCTTTTTATTTGTCTCTCTCTCTCTCTCTCTCTCTCTGTGTGTGTGTGTGTGTGTGTGTGTGTGTGTGTGTGTGTAATATTATGGTGGTTGACAGTAAAGATTAGTTGCAGTGGATTTTGTTTTGACAAACTCTTGGAACAATGTCTTTTGTTTTATTTTTCAGCTCTCCCCCTGCTGGTGAAAAAGACACATGAAAAAAGTTCAGCTCTGTTTTCTGAGCTGATCCTACAAGAACATGGAGGGAAAGATAAACTAAAGGGGAAGCTGCACTGCACTAGAAATATACATTAATATTACAGATCAAAGGTTTGTTTTGCATTTTAAACGCTAGTTAATGTGCAATATATGTGCATATATTTACATATCAGAGTCATGGGATCAAAAAGTCAATATCGCTACTCCAAAACCTTGTTGTCTGCTGCCTACATATGCTGCATCTATAAGTAAAATGAAACACTGCACAAATAGCACTCTTCTTATAAAGGGAATAACATTACACATGATGCAGTGTGTTTTTAAGCTCATTCAGTATTAATAAAACATTATATATAACTAGTGTTTTCAAACGTTTAATTATGATTAATCACATTTAAAATAAAAGTTTATTTGTACATAATATATACTGCGTATATATATATATATATATATATATATATATATATATATATATATATATATATATATATATATATATATATATATATACACAGTTGAAGTCAGAAGTATTTTTACCTCAATTTCTGTTTAACGGAGAGAAGATTTTTTTCAACACATTTCTAAACATATTAGTTTTAATAACTCATTTCAAGACACTTCTATACAGCTTAAAGTGACATTTAAAGGCTTAACTAGATTAATTAGGTTAACTAGGCAGGTTAGGGTAATTAGGCAAGTTATAATATAACGATGGTTTGTTCTGTAGACTATTGAAAAAAATATATAGCTTAAAGGTGCTAATAATTTTGACCTTAAAATAGTTTAAAAAAAAAATGAAAAAGTGCTTTTATTCTAGCCAAAATAAAACAAATAAGACCTTCTCCAGAAGAAAAAATATTATCAGACATACTGTGAAAATTTTTTTGCTCTGTTAAACATCATTTGGGAAATATTTAAAAAAGATGCAAAGGTGGGCTAATAATTCTGACTTCAACTGTGTGTGTGTGTGTGTGTTTATATATATATATATATATATATATATATATATATATATATATATATATATATATATATATATATATATATATATATATATAGTTGAAGTCAGAAATATTAGCCCGCTTTGATTTTTTTTTTCTTTTTTAAATATATATGTATATACACACATATTGTACATAAAAAACAAAATATATATTGTAAATGTGAACTTCTGTTTTGGACATGATTAATTGTGAATAATTGTTTGACAGCACTAATTAGAACAGCTTAACTGTTTTTATTACTTAAAATACACAAGGGATGACGTATATCTAGACAGTTCTTGCTAAATCAAGCCTGACAGGATAAAGTTGTATAACACTGAAGGGCTTTCTTCTGCGAAAACAGCCACCTAGATGTACATTATCCAGTGTATTACATGGCTACTTGCCACAAAACTAAACAGTACCCACAAAACATATATCTGAGCTGTAATCTCTCATTAATTAAACTCTAACTATTATATTCTAAATTAATTATATTATAAGAGTTAATTATAAATGCTGATTAATTATAAAAAAGGCTGAATGCAGCCTACACAAACCTACTAATTATTCAGTCACAAGATGGCACCGAACAGTGAAAAACAGCAGTGTGGCATAATACGCATATAAATATATATATATATGAAATATGTATATTATAGTAAATACTGTGTTTTTGAACTATAATATATTAAAACAATGTGGTAATTCTATAGTTGCTCTGCTAACACAACAACTATAAACAAATTGCTAGTTTTCTACAACTATAGGGTATAATATACTACAATACACCACAGTATACTGTAGTAAAAACTACTACAATTTTTAACTACAGTTTATCAGTTCACTTTACTACAGTAATGTGTAGCAGAATTCCGTATCAAAGGGTTGTTTGTAAATACTTTAATATATACAATATAATACACTTTACTAAAATATGATTCAAAAACACTACAGTATTTACTATAAATTACTATAGTATTTTTTGTTCCTGTGAGAGTATTCACAAACAGTCTAGATGATTCCAAATACCTGGATAACATACATTGGAATGACATAACTGACCAATCAGAATAAAGCCCTCTAGAGAGCGGTGTCATAAGTATAAATGGTAACACTTTACAATAAGGATGTATTAGTTAATGTATTTATTAACATGAACAAACAACGAACAATACATTTATTATAGTATTTGTACAAGTTAGTTACATTTAGTTAATGAAAATACAGTTGATCATTGTTAGTTGATGTTAACTCACGCTGGATTTTAATAATGCATTAGTAAATGTTGAACTATGATTAATAAATGATGAAGTATTGTTCATTGTTAGTTCTTGTAAGTAAATACATAACGAATGACACCTTACTCTAAAGTGTGATCGTATAAATAAAGGATATGTTTTGTCAGTATTTATTACAACTGTCTGCAGCCTTATAGACTTTAACCAAGGTGTTATATTCCACATCAAGAGCATGCATGTTTATGATGCCCTAAAATGCGTTCTATGTATGCAGCTGGCTTAGTTTTAGAACACAGGTAATGCTAGACTTTATGAAATGATCCATGGCAGAGAGCGGCCCCACTGCAATCCTTCTTTCCCTAGAGCCTGAGACAAGAGCAGTTTAATTATTTGCTATTGGTCTTGCACTATTACCACCTGGAAAGCAGGCGGTAAAACGGATTTCATTAAATGGAGTACTATTATGCTTTTTACACTTTCAGCTTTCTTTAGTGCGTAAGTAGTTGCTGCTTGAGCATGAAAAAAAGAGCTGCGAAGTTACAAAGCACAAAGTCCGCTCTCCAAAGGGAATTATGTAAGCACTGTTACTGAACTCCCTCAGACGCCTTTGATTGTAGTCCCAACTTTTCTTCTAGGAACATAAACGTCTCAGCATCCCCAATTTAAATATTTCCTGATCAATGGGTTGAGGTCAGGTTGGTAGTATTTTGTCATCATGTCCAACTGTTAACAATTACAGACATACAGTTAAAGGCAAATTATGAAATCGTTAAATTCATAATATCTTTTACATTTGTAATTAATTTTCAAATATGTGATATTTAACACAGCAAGGACATTTTTATTCACAGAATTTCCTATTATACTGTTTCTTCTGGAGAAAATCTTATTTCTTTTAGTCTGGTTTGAAGGAATTTTTTAAATGAGTTTTTAAGGTCAATATTATTAGCCTCCATTAGAATTCAGATTTTTCAATTGGCTACAGAACAAAACACTGTTGTCCAATGATTTGCCATATTACCCTAACCTTAATTAACCTAATTTTGCCTTTTAATTAGCTAGTATCTCTCAAAATAACCCAAATATAATGTGCCGTCATCATGGCAAAGACTAAAGAAATAAGTTATTAGAAATTTGTTATTAAAACTATTATGTTCACCAATGTGTTGAATAAAATTCTCTCCATTAAACAACACTTGGGAAATATTCGATAAATAATTACAATTTCTCAGGAGGGCTAATAAATATAGCTAAAAATGCTAAATAAAAGTTGCCTTCAACTGTATGTGAACTGTTTTCATGTAATTTTGACTTAACCTAGTGCTAATGTGAACTGGAATGTATAGCTTAATACACATGCGACTGACTGACTGACAGCCAGCATCCTGTGTATGTGTATGCAGAGTAAGTGCACAGATATTTACATTAGATGTCGCCTACGCTATTGTTGTCTATTGGAAGGAGGCGTCAATAGAGCCGCAATTTAAATACACTCCTTTGAAATTATATATATATATATATATATATATATATATATATATATATATATATATATATATATATATATATATATATATATATATATATATATATATATATATGTGTGTGTGTGTGTGTGTGTGTGTGTGTGTGTGTGTGTGTGTGTGTGTGTGTAATGTCTGTATTTATATAGATCACTACTTGGATGGTGCTATGGCAGCCACTGTACAACAGCACCAGTGCACTCACCACACACCAGTTATAGGTGGAGTGGATAGACAGTTATACAGCCAATTTGGTGGATGCGGATGATTGGGAAGCTGCAGAAATCTGCGGAAAACTTGTCCTGAGAGCACTGTACAAATATGGTGGCTGCATTGACGCATGTTCAGGGTCCGTATGTGATATCTAGTTTATATATCTATGCAGTAAGTGAAGCAGAATTTTTAAAGATACTGCCCTCTGCTTAAAAGTGGGTGTAGAACAGCAGGTGATTTGCATTTAAAGAGACGCTCAAAAACAGTACACTGTATAAAAAATGCAGGGTTTCACACAACTCATTAATGCTGTCCCAACACAAATCAATTAAGTTAACGTAACAAATTTAAGTGCTTTGAACATTAAACAATTAAGTTAAGCTCATTTTAAATAAGTAGTCTGAACAAGTAGTGTAGAGCCTAATTAAGCCCCAGAAGTGATGCTGCAAATGTGACCCTTAAACACACTAGCGCACTTGCTGTAGCCCAAACAAAGGAAAAGAAGATAGTGTGCTTTTGTGTTCACCAAAAAATGGCCATTTAAAGCACTTTATACCAAATGATCCGTGAGGTATTTTGAACTGAAGCTTCATAGACCCATTCTGGAGACACCTGAGACTAATATAATAGGCACAATAAGGCATAATAGGACCCTTTTAAAGTATGTTTGGTGCCAGAATGCGAGCCATAACGCAAGAATATACTGTATAGTGCTTCCACTGAATGCTATTCATTCTACATGGCTTCCCCCACTGACAGATCAAACCAGTCGAGAGCCTCCTTTCTTCTACACCAATTAGAGGCTCTGAAAAAGGCCAGTTGCTGCATTCCTTTGATCTGACCTTTGTTAGTTTTGCTCTACCTTGTTGGTACAGATCCAGCATTTCAGACGGATACGGCAAGTGGAA
This sequence comes from Danio aesculapii, assembly GCF_903798145.1. Lineage (NCBI taxonomy): Eukaryota > Metazoa > Chordata > Actinopteri > Cypriniformes > Danionidae > Danio > Danio aesculapii. The sequence goes on along the minus strand of NC_079442.1, from coordinate 37,832,444 downwards.
AAAGCCGGGGGCTGCTACAATACACCTGTCCACCAATTGACACCAGCCTTCACCCTGCTGATATCACTTTTGACCTTGTACTTCCTGACTGAATTCTGTCAGCTCCGGCAACATGCAGTGCATTCTCTCAAGTTAAAGGGGTAGTACACCCGAAAAGGAAAATTCTGCCATTATTTATTCATCTAAAATGTGTTCCAAACCTGTTTGATTTCTTCTTTCTGTTAAACACAAAGCAAGATATACTGACGAATGATGACTTCTATAGTATTTTATGTTATTATTAGATTTTGATGGTTGTTTTTTCCCCAATATTCTTAAGAATAGCTTGTTTTGTGTTCAACAGATGAAAGAACCACTTGGGTTTGAGTAAATGTTGAGGAAATTATATTTTTAGGTAAGCTATCCCTTTAATCCACACTGTAAAAAATATCAGTAAATGATCAGTTTTCACTGTTTATTTACGCTTTTGAATTGCATTATGGGACCTTGATCTTTTCTCCAACAACTTTTAACCTTGACAAGTTTGAAAAAGTGACTTTTATTAACATTTTTATTTGGTCTAAAGTGATATATTGTCAGTGTTGTATATTGCAGTACAAAAACCTTGTAATAAACAGCCAGTAGATTTATTCAGTACAGATATATTTCTCTCTATATTATTTCGGTCACACTTTACAATAAGGTTCATTAGTTAATGTTAATTAATGCATTTACTAACATGAACAAACAATGAACAATACATTTACTACAGTATTTGTTCATGTTAGTTAACGTTAGTTAATGAAAATACAGTTGTTCATTGTTAGTTCATGTTAGCTCACGGTGGATAAACTAATAATAACAAGCATAGACTTGGATGTTAATAAAGCATTAGTAAATTTAAATTATAATTAATATATGCTGTACAAGTGTTTTTCATGATTATTTAATGTTAGTAAATGCATTAACTAATGAACCTTATTGTAAAGTGTTACCATTATTTCTTATACATTATACTATCTCAAACTACTAAAATGTCAATGAAAGTAAAATGCAGAGTTGAGATCAACACTCCATATTGCAATTCACACCCGTAAATAAACAGAAACACTGACACAAAATGCTGATAATTAAGAGATATTTTTTACAATGCACTGACTTCATTTACAATAAATTTATGCAAAATAGATATTAGATGAACCAATGACACATAGTAGCTGTTTACATGCATCAATCTGCTCGTAATCCACTTGATATCTTCAACAAATCACCTTCACAAAAACACCTTAAATAATCTGATTAAGCCCAATCTATACTGAGTACATTGGCATGCAAACTCTTAATTATGTTTAATAAGACAACAAACTGCAAAGTCAGGTAAACATGTTAACACGTTTTCCTTTATTGGACAAAGGGTTTAAGCATGAAACAATAATTGCAGCTAAATTTTGCCCCTTTTGCTCTGTAACAGGAAAATGTCCATACTGTAGATTTAAATGCATTAAAATAGCACATTTTACAGTAAGGAAAGCAGAAATATACTGGAAACTTCAATACCTTCTTGACCTTAAATGTTTCATCCATTGAAAAAGTTAAATAAGGGATTAGTGTTTGTTGTTTGGCAGTAGCTCATAAGGTACTGTAAATAAATGTAATAGTTCTGTATAAATCAATTAAAAAAGCAGAGCAAATTATTTGTCCCCTATACATATATATTTTTTAGCATAATAACTATTTATTTAAGTTGACAGTTCATTCCACTGTGGCACGCTCTGAAACAGAGAACAAGCCGAAAGAAAAATTAATGAATGAATTAACTATTTATTTATTTTTTTACTAATGAAGGTTACATTTATCCTTATTGCACAATTGTTAAAGGTTCAAGAAACCCTGGAGTACTTTTTTTTGAGATTTTAACAGATTTGTGTGTGTTGAGCATCAGTTAACACAATGTTAGCACCTGTCAGCTTTAATTGTGGGGAAAACTGGATCATTTTGAGCTTTTGTCAGCTAATTTCTTCTGGGTTTAAAATAATTTTTGGGCGGGATCAAAATAAGAGCTGTACGAGAATTGGACAATGGCGGACTTTGTCTTTTATCAGTAGAGTTCGTTAATATAAGGTTACAAATGAGACACATCGCCTTTATCCATGCTGCTGTGTTCACATGTTTAAAATCCTCCAGATTACCGGCAGGGTTAATGGTTGGAACAGACCGGGCAAGAGGCTGCATTGTTATCCACTGTGTCTGCATTCAGACCCGGAGATTGAGGAGGAGAGAAGTCCTACTCATTTATAGTGTTTACATAAATATGATTATCTTTATGATGATGCAACAAATTGTGGTTTCGTGTATATTATTTTACGAATGACAAATGTAGCAGGGCATTAAATTACTTACTGTTTATTTCTTTGCATTTTAACTTTGTAAACTATAAAACCATGGGTCTCCTCACGGTCTGTCTCATTTTGTGAGCCAACTGACAGTTCACTCCACTCTTTTTCCCCTGCACTGTCGGCCATTCCCACTCCTCCCTCTGCTCACAGCGCTGCTCCACGCCCATCTCAGAGCATTTTTGAAAGATTTCTGAGGTAGACTTGAACTGAAAAAAGGGGGTTTCATGGTCCATTAACAATTAAGTCAGAAATTAGCTCATGACAATATATGGTATAAATTCAGAGAAACTGATTATTTATTTAATGCAGATATTATAAAGAATAATTATATTTTTCAACTAAAGATTACATTTGTGTAACAAAAGTCCACTGAAGTCAAAGTGCAGGAAGCCAAGTGCAGTTTATCATGTGGTCCAAAAACACAACAAATGGCAGAAAATCGTAATGGACTTTATACAGTAAGTGAATAATGCTAAACTTAATTGTAAACTTTTTAGATCGATGTTTTAACTGATGGAAACTATTTGTAACCCAGGCTCATTCTGAAAACGTACCTCTATATACATTTCTGAAGAGCGCCAAATACATCCCAGGAGCAAAATTTTTTTTTTGCAGATTTTGTTTTCGTGAATCCACCAGAGGCAGCTGTGTACGCTTTTTGAGATCTCAAATTTCTTTCACTAGTGCCATTTGTGCTTGCTGTTCATGCGCAGAGACCACTGTCGACTGACTGACTGACCCACCCTCCTCCTTTCCTAAACCCAACCAATAGTGTTTTTAAAAGTACGGATTGACCGGCCCACCCACTTCCCTAAACCCAACCGACAGTTTTAAAAAACAATCCAGAAAAAGAAAATCCCTCGCCTGATTTTGACCACGTTTTCAGATTTTACCACGTTCTCACTCTGTTATTTACTTTTTGACTTCTGTTTTAGACTTACCTGCTTTCTGGAACCGTTCTTTACCGGACTCGAACCCCGTCATCGTGGTCAACTCCTATCTGCATCTCAAGTCTACTGACATACATGAAGTACCAGTAAACCAGCTGGTAGCACAAAAAAGAAGGGTGTCACACCACCCCGCAGCCGTACGTACTTCTGGCTACATAATTCGCGATCTCCAGAAATGTATATAGGGCTACGCTTATAGAATTAGCCTATGCTGGAAATTACGATTGCTAGCTATGTATTTTTGATATGTTGAGTCCTAAAATTGGAGGATTTTCATTGGGTATGTGTCATGTTGTACAGTAGCATAAAACAACCGGTGATCTAGTTTTTTGAATTGGTTCATTGAAACGAACTGTCTGAATGATACTGTTTGCGAAAAACTTCAACGTAAACTTCCAATCACTACTTATTACACGGGACGGCATCACAAGGAGCACACTCACCAACATTAAACAAAGCTAGACCAGGAACAAAGGAAACATGAGGGTGTGTATAACAAACACTAGGGATCACATGACATGAAACAACCAAAGAGAAACAAGACACATGACAAAGACAACCAATGAAGAACAAGACACATGACTCAATCAACCAATGAAAACATGACACACACACAACAAGGCAGGAAAAAGCAAGACAAGACAACAAAATAAAAGACAACATAACACACCTTACAATTGGTCAGACAACGACACACACTTAAACTTAAATTCAAAATTAAAATGACTTATTGCCTAATTTGAGTTCCATTGCAGACATAGCAAACAAAGAAAAGTAATTTAAATACAATTTCAACAACGCAATCTGTAATTAGTAATTCATTACGTTTTTTTAAGTAACTTACCAAACACTGCTCGTAATAATTGTGTCCTGTTAATAATTCTGTCCATTTCTTTGATCAGTGTTGCATTCATATCTCAGACTAATGATTTTTTGGTCCACTTGTTTTGTAAAGACCAAGGTTCGAACGGAAGTGTTCACAGTTATTCAATAAAATCATGTAATAGAACCCAAACAGCCAGCTGTGAACACCACCTTGGAGCTTTTCTTCTACAGTCCACATCAAGTGCACATAAAGTGATGTTTTCTCAGATTACAGGGTTTAGTGTAACACATACACACTACAAGTGACACTGTCTGCATGGATAAGATACTTAGTGTTTTCCAGGAAAAGGGGGAACAGAAAGACACAGAGAGAGAGAGAGAGAGAGAGAGAGAGAGAGAATCACATTAGGAGAGGCAATCCTAGGCATGGAAATAGGATTGTATTAATCTTTATCAAAGAGTGCCAAGGATTCCCCTCTGAACAGTTGCAGTCTGCTTTAGGAGCACACAGTGGGTGTCCCGGGCCTCGCTGGAGTCAAAAGGCTTTCTTTATTCTGAATGGAGCACAATATCTATTCTGTTTCAACAACGGAAAACTCAGCCACAGGTGAATGAGATGGGGAGAGAGAGAGAGAGAGAGAGAGAGAGAGAGAGAGAGAGAGAGAGAGAGAGAGAGAGAGTGAGAGAGAGAGAGAGAGAGAGAGAGAGAGAGAGAGAGAGAGAGAGAGAGAGAGAGAGAGAGAGAGAGAGAGAGAGAGAGAGAGAGCGATGTTGCCTGGTGACTAAAAGCTGAGAAACGGGCCGCGACACATCGGGACGCCAGCACACCTCAACAGATGCTGGGGTGAGAGACTTTCACCCTGTGTCAAAAAACCCAATGCACACTGTACAATTACCAGAGCCAAAAACAAAAGCTCTCAGGATACACAAACACACATGTCTACTAAAGAGACTACTATTATAACTGCAGCTGGTGGATTATTTTATTTTCACATTTACATTTATTTGACTCTTTTGTTTTATAGTTAAGGCAATTTCCGCACCATTATTAATAACATTTCACATAATAAGTATCATATTTGAACTATTTAACTCTATTGTGATTTGATTTTTGACTAGAATTGACTATAATATGAATTTTGACAAATATTAACTATTCTTTATATTTTTGAGGAAAACATGATTTTAATTTTTCAGTGTTTCTTGATCATTGTGGGCTCATTTATATATATATATATATATATATATATATATATATATATATATATATATATATATATATATATATATAGTTTACATGAATCTTCATGTATACAGTTTGACAAATATTGATGCTGTTGGACAACATAATGTGCTTCTGAGGCTTTTTTAGTCGAGAATGTAGTTGTTTAGATGCAAATTGTTAATAATGTTAAAATGTTTATAACTTCTGAGAGACAGCGCCTCAGTGGCCATTAGCCTGTCTTTGAGCAAAGACGGTTTACGATGTTCATCCACAAGATGGCAACAGAAACCACATGATAAGCCCTAAGAGAAAAACAGCCTAATTTTAAACTACAGCTGATCAAATCATTATTAAACAGGTAAATTACTTTCTAAATTAATCTCTCTCTTTTGTATGTTGTAGTACTGTATTTGTACCATAGTAATTTTTTGATCAGATTGCAACAAAGATATACTGGGAAATCTTTTTAGACTGGCAATTTATGCTGTTCAGCCTTATGATCTTAAAGTGTGAGCAAAATCACCTGTTTTATCATCACTTTAGACATTACGCTAGAGAATCATTCAACCACTAGCTCTAAACTGAAGTTAGTGAATGAGCAACGGTTCCTGCTGTTCTGATGTCAGCTGCAGATGTAAATGAATGGCAGAAGAAAGTAGTTCCTCTTACAAAAGGGTTTTTAGACTCTCCGTGTTTGATTTTCTTTTTATATACATGATTGTGCCATCGAACTGTTGTATAAATGCAATATCACACCCAGTGCAATGTGGCTGTATATCGTCACTGGTTGGACACTAAGGCACTTCAGCACTGTTACTCGTGCGAGATATATATATATATATATATATATAGTCAAAATTTGCCTGGGTCATGAATAATTTATAATTTTGAGCTTGACTGAATATATTTTAATCATGATAAATATTATATACTAATGTTTCCTATTATTATAACTTTTTATTCTTTAATTTCTCAACTGTATTATTTTTTGATTTTTGAATATCGGCTTCCTTAGTCCCTTTATTAATCTGGAGTCGCCACAGCGGAATGAACTGCCAACTTATCCGGCATATGTTTTACACAGCGGGTGCCCTTCCAGCTGCAACCCGTCACTGGGAAACATCCATACACACTCACTCACACACATACACTACGGACAATTTAGCCTACCCAATTCACCTATACCACATGTCTTTGGACTTATGGGGAAACCGGAGCACCCGGAGGAAACCCACGCAAACACGGGGAGAACATGTGAATATCGGCTATTATTTTTAATAATTTCAAGAAAAACCTCATACATTTTACTTTTCAGGATTATTTTAATGAACAGTGCCCAAAATACAGCATTTATTTAAAATAAAAAGCTTTTGTAACATTATAAATATATTATGGAAATGCACTTTCCAAAAAATATGTATAGTACTTCTAAACAGCCCTGTGTCATGCACTTTCACACATATATACATATTTTTTAATAATGAAAAAAAGGTTTTGCATTATTATAAGCGTTTAACTGTGCATATTCCTCACAGTGTATTCCTTTACAACTATTTGTATTCCCTGACACTTTTACACTGTTTTATTTTGAATATTTTAACCAAACTATCGAAACTCCTGCTGAAACTTTTTCTCCCTCGCCTGACCTACATTCAGTCCAAAACTGCAAATAGGCCAGACATCCCAAAGTTTTCGTCTTAAAATGTCATTAATCTTATCAGTGGCAACCGCACCTTTTCAAAAGAGTCTTAATCTGTGCAAGGTGCAAAACTGCACGACTGCAATTAAGAGAGCTGGCTAGCAGACAGACCACAAAAAAAAAAAAAAAAAACTACACCAGTGGAAAAAAAAAATAAAATAAAATAAAATAAAAATATATATAATATATATATATATATATATATATATATATATATATATATATATATATATATATATATATATATATATATATATATATATATATATATATATATATATATATATATATATATATATATATATATAAATCACTCATTTAATGATGCACATTTCTTCTTATAACAAAATTACAAATTCATGCACAGCCTCCCCGAAAACCCATTTGCAATATTTCCCCCTGAATTTACTCTTCTTATTTGCCGATGATTATCATGGGTGGGTTACGTTATTGAAAAATACACCCAACAATTTGACTCTCATTTCGCATGCATGTAAGGTCAATATAATGAGATTAACCCGAGCTCCCCCATCCTAACCACTCATTTAAAAAATACATATGCTGGCTGCAGGCTCAATTATTGGACTCAAAATATGGGATACACAGTAAAGAGAAAGTTATATTAGCAATTTAGCGAGAAGGCAATGCAGACTTTATACGTTTACTCAGGGATAAACTCGTTCTGTGCCATAAACTAGCTGATGGTGGGGATCTGTCAAGAATTATGGACCCCAGCGGAGCCTGGTTCCTCTATAAACACACACATAGGCAGAGCCCAGCGGTGATGAGGTAAGGCAGATTAACGCTGGACTATTTAAACCATCTGCCAGAGTCCCAGTAGCAGGAGTCATCGTCACTGGCATCAATCCCCCAGGACCCCTCAGTCTGACGCCAGCCATCCCATAAAGAAGAGAAGAAAATAAGAGCGAGTGAGTCAACAATCTGACTCACCTCATCTTACAAAGGGAAACACTCTTGTGTAGGTGAGTCATCAGCGGCCCAAACACACACACATATATAAACACACTCGGTTTCGCTCGGTCACCTTTCCCCCCTCTGGGACGACGCTTTCCTCTTTTCCAGGCCTGATCTGAGGGATGAGCTCACCGTGAGGTCATCTTCCCCTGGGTCTCTCTCTTCACTGAGCACTTACTGTCAGAATCACCACAACTCTCTTCATCCGGTTCGCGATATGGGATGCTTTGTCATGGAAAATAGCCCATTGTGTGGCAAAAAATAAAAGTAAAAGATACGAGGCTTTTAAAAATTCTTCATTAGGGTAATTGCAGATATACGAGCAATTATAATATCAGCTAATAATAGAGCTGTGCTCTGGCAGCAGCAATTGATCGGCTGACTTAAAGGTACAGTATGTAAGTTTGACACCCAGTGGTTGAACTAGGTATTGCATTCCTGGATCAAAACAAACGCAAGTGCAGGTTGAGAACCAACAGGAGCGAGTCTTATGATCAAGACTGAAGGCTGATTTAAGTCGTGTTATAAATGAAAGTAAAGGCACGTGATAGAAGGAATATTCTCCATATTAAAATGAGTTTTTGTTCTATCCAAAACCTCAAATTGATTTATTGGAAATGGCTTCTATTTCTTGCCGCTGAACAACAGAAAACTGACAATGATCGCCTCAGGTACACCTCATGTGCTTTATTCAGTGTTAAATATTATCAATGCAAGTTTTAATGCTATTTTACATGACATTTATTGCCATACTACTAAAAGCAGCAGCAGATAGCTTACCTCAGATCTTGAAAATGAAATAAACCGTTTGAAATTGAACTTTAGAACTGTGACTCAAAATCAACACATATCAGTGATTTAGCATCTACATATATTAATGTTAAAGAGGTTTATTATGTATAAATTAGATTATAAACCTCACCATTTCATGAGTGACTGCATATTCTGTGCGTCTGAATGGCTGTATTTCAATTTCTGTTTTGTTTTGTCTGATGCAAACATATAAATTGCTTAACACTGCATATCTGGTCACGAAGCGTGTTGGTAGGACACGGGGTTACATTGTAACCTGCTCACCTAATGTTTACATTCGTAATATTTATATTATTTCCTAATTAATAACCACCTCATGTGGAACTCTGAATCTGCGTCTCATTTCGGAGTCTGCTACTGTCCACCAGAAGTCATATTTCTGTCACGGGTGCATGCTTTGAGAGCTTTTCTGAATGAATGAACGAAATACACTGTTTTCCAAAAAGGCAACCCGTTGTGCTGGAATATAATTAGCTAAACTGGCATTAAACGGGTTAAAAGAACCAAAACAGAGACAGACGTTCTGGCACGTAATGGACATTTTCAAAGCAGAATAACTGACTTCATCATTGTTTTTCAGATAAACAAGAATGTCACTTAGCATGTTTCTTAAATATCTGCAAACATATTATGGTACTTTTATGCCTTAGTAGAGTCAAAAACTTAAATACTGCACCTTTAATTGGGCAAATATATAAGGAAAAGCAAATAATAATATAAAAAAGTAATATATTACTATTACATTGACATAATATTTGTTATGAAGCGGACAGGAGACAGAGGTAAGGAAACGTTAGGGTGTTTATTAAATGACAACAAGGAGCACATGAAGGATAGCCAGGAGGATCAGGAATGATGTTGGGGTCTTTTCCTCCGTGGCTGGGTAACAGGAATACACGAGGATGGACAGCACACACCAGATACAGCTGACAGAGGATGACACAGACTTGGAAGGACTGGAAGACAGGACGATTCGGGTGGACCAGGAAGACTAGGAGGAATACAAAGAGAACAGGTAAGTAAAGCGTTTGTTTTAGCTGAGGATGACTACGCTGAGTGGTCGCTCAGTTGTCCGCTTTCGTCGAGACGAGCCCGGACAATGAGCGACTGGAGTGCTGTGCTTTTATCTGGTGCTCGTGAATGTGATGCAGCTGTGTGCTCATTAGAAGTCAGGTGATGGTGATCTTCGTGAGTGGGGGTCGTGAGAGCCTGACCAATCCATGACAGTACCCCCCTCCCCAGGGCCCGCTCCTGAGGGCCGACACCTCCGACGCCGTGGTGGTCTCCCTCTGCCTCTAGGCGCTGGGAACTCAGGGTGGCTCTCATGAAACTCCACCATGAGACTAGGATCGAGAATATCAGCTCTGGGAACCCATGTCCTTTCTTCGGGGCCGTACCCTTCCCAGTCCACCAGGTACTCCAACTGGCCACCACGACGTCGGGAACGCAAGATCTCCTTCACTGCGTAGACGGCTCCTTCTTCTAGGAGCAGTGGAGGAGGGGGTTCCTCTTCGTGGTCAGGCTCTGTGGAGGGAAGAACAGGATCGTGATAGGGTTTCAGGAGTGATACGTGGAATGTAGGGTGAATACGGTAGTGAGAGGGTAATTGTAGTTTGTAGGTGACGGGGTTAACCTGTTCCACGATGGTGAAGGGACCAACAAATCGGGACTTAACTTGCGAGAGGGCAGTCGCATGCGTATGTCCCGGGTGGATAGCCACACCTTTTGTCCGGGTGTGTATCTGGGTTCTTCAGACCTTCTTCTATCGGCGGTTACCTTGCTTCGACGGACTGCCCTCTGCAGATGTTGATGAGCCTCGTCCCAGACTCTCTCGCTCTCCCGGAACCAGTGATCCACTGCGGGGACATCAGATGGTTCGCCATCCCAGGGAAAGAGCGGTGGTTGGAAGCCCAGGACGCACTGGAATGGCGTGAGTCCGGTGGAGGGTTGCCGCAGTGAATTTTGGGCATATTCTGCCCAGCCCAAATACTGGCTCCAGGAGCTCTGGTGACCACTGCAGAAGGTCCTCAGGAACCGTCCCACCTCCTGAATCTTCCTCTCTGTCTGCCCGTTGGTTTGGGGATGATATCCAGACGAGAGGCTGACGGCCACACCTAGGAGCTTGAAGAAGGCTTTCCATAGACGTGAGATGAACTGTGGACCTCTGTCCGACACAATATCTTCTGGAATACCAAATGACCTGAAGACTTGATTAAAGATATTGTCGGCTGTTTCAAAGGCTGTGGGAAGACCTTTCAGAGGGATTAGTTTGACAAACTTTGAGAATCTATCTACGATGACTAGAATACAGGTATTACCTTCTGACGAGGGGAGGTCAGTGATAAAGTCCACTCCTAGGTGTGACCAGGGACGGTTCGGAATCGGCAAGGGATGGAGCTTTCCAGCGGGTAGATGACGTGGGCTCTTGGATTGGGCACAGTCCTTACAGCCCTGAACATATTGCCTCACATCCCTTGCCATGTTTGGCCACCAGAATCGTTGGGATACTAGCGAGAGAGTATTGTTGATCCCTGGATGTCCAGTGCCTAGCGAGGTATGTAAGGAGTGGATCAGATCTACCCGGTGTTCAGGTGGTATGAACTGCCGATGAGGAGGGCATCCCGGCGGAGCAGGGGCTTCCGGAGTGGCAACGACTGGAGGAGCGTTCCAGGTGATCGGACAAATGGAGATGTGTTCGGGAAGAATCTTCGTTGGGAGTTTCTTCATGATCGTGATGCTCGTGTAAACGAGAGAGAGCGTCTGCTCTTAGATTCTTGGGTCCTGGACGATAGGAAATGGAGAAATCAAAACGTGAGAAGAAAAGTGACCATCTGGCTTGACGTGGACATAGTCTCTTGGCCTCTTTGATATATTGGAGGTTTTTGTGATCTGTGATCACCTGGAACGGATGTTTGGCTCCCTCCAACCAGTGACGCCACTCCTCCAAGGCTAGCTTGATTGCTAGAAGCTCCCTGTCTCCTATGCTGTAATTCTGCTCCGCCGGGCTCAACTTCCGAGAGAAATAGGCACAGGGATGCAGTCGGGGCGGTGTATCATGATGTTGGGATAATACTGCCCCGACGCCGGTGGTGGATGCGTCCACTTCCACCACGAAAGGAAGATTTGGGTCAGGATGAGTCAGGAGTGGGGCCCTTGTGAACTCCTTCTTAAGAAGGCGGAAGGCTGCGGCTGCTTCTTTGGTCCACTCCAGTCCTTTGGGTTTACCCTTGAGGAGATTAGTGAGAGGTGATGTAATCCTGCTGTAGTCCTTGATAAACCGTCTATAAAAGTTAGCAAACCCAAGAAACCTCTGGAGCTCCTTAATGGAAGTGGGTTCTGACCAGGATAGAACAGCCTCAATTTTCTTCCCATCCATACGTATACCGGTTTGGTCAATGATGTATCCCAAGAAATGAATCGACTTCTGGTGGAATGAGCATTTCTCCGCTTTGAGGTAGAGGTGATGTTCTCTCAATGTGTGTAGGACCTCCGCAACGTGTTGGCGATGTTCGGCCTCACTCCGGGAGTAAATGAGGATGTCATCTATGTACACTATTACAAAGTGGTGAAGAAACTCCCGGAGGACTTCATGAATGAAGTTTTGGAATACGGAGGGGGGCGTTGACCAGACCGTAAGGCATGACCTCATATTCATAGTGGCCAGTAGGGGTCACGAATGCTGTCTTCCATTGGTCCCCCTCACGTATTCTTATCAGATTATACGCGCTGCGGAGGTCCAAGTTAGTGAAGACTTTAGCTTCTCGGAGCTGTTCCAAAGCGGCTGGTACCAGAGGAAGGGGATATCGGTATTTTACTGTACCGTTATTTAGGACCCTGTAGTCGATGCATGGACGCAGCCCTCCGTCCTTCTTGGCCACAAAGAAGAAGCTTGAGGCGGCTGGTGATTTTGAGTGACGTATGTACCCCTGACTCAGAGCCTCCCTTATGTAATCTTCCATTGCCTGATTCTCTGGAAGCGAGAGCGGGTAGATCCTACCTCTTGGCAACTGGGCATCTGGAACTAGGTCGATCGCGCAGTCCCATGGCCGATGCGGCGGTAGCTGGGAAGCTCTCTTGGGGCAGAAGACATCATGAAAGGAGCTGTACTCCTTAGGAATGTGGATAGACTGCTTCTCAGGAGGACTCTCGACCGATGTTGTAAACAAAGAAATGGGGTTCCGACCTTGAAGAGGGAGATTTGGAAAACAGGTAGGTGTACATCCAGATCCCCATTTCTTTATCTCTCCTGTGCCCCAAGAGATGATGGGATCGTGCTTCACCAGCCACGGGCGCCCTAGAATGATGTCCATATTTGCACCCTCCAGAACCAGAAATTGAATCCTCTCTTGATGTAACAACCCCACTTGAAGAAGGATGTCTTCGCATTGTCGATGGATACGGGTCGAAGATCGAGTGCACTGGGTTATCGGTTGTATCTGGTATATATGCGAGGACGCCTCAGTACGTAGGTGGAGTTGACGACAGAGGGATTGGGAGATGAAGTTCCCTGCTGACCCGGAGTCGATGAGGGCTGTGACAAGGAGAGAAATAGAGGCAGTAGTTATTTGTACGGTGGTAGTAAGTGGTTTACATTGTTCAATATTCGTACTGAATACACTCACTGAAGTCCGAATGGGACGAAGGGGACACTCCATACGGGTGTGTCCACTGACACCGCAGTATAGACACAGACCCCGGGTCAGCCTCCTCTGTCGTTCCGCTGATGTCAGTCTTCCAGACTCTATTATCATGGGTTCTGGTTCTGGAGAGGCTGTTGACTCAGGCGATTGGAGGAGTGCAGACGAGGGGGTGATGGTGTCCTGTTGATAGGAACGGAGACGATCGGAACATCGGAGAGAATGTTGGATGAATCTCTCCAGACCCATAGTATCATCTAATGTGGCCAGCTGGATTCGGAGAGTGGGTTCCAAGCCGAGCCGGTACGTGGTCAACACGATCTCTCATTCCATCCACTTGCAGCTGCTAGAGTGCGAAACCGGAGAGCATATTCCTGTGTAGATAGAGTACCTTGCTTTAGATGATACAGCTGCTCTCCAGCGGCTACTTCCCCATCAGAACGTCCAAACACCTCTTTGAAATACTCCGTGAAGGTAGTGATGGAATTCATGACCGGCCCGGCTTGGTTCCAGATCGTCTCAGCCCATTTAAGTGCAGGCCCAGAGAGTAGTGATACGATGTAGGCGATCTTTGACTTATCTGTGGGATATAGAGAAGGTTGCATTTCGAATATGAGGGAACATTGTAACAGAAAACCATTGCACTCCCCCGCTCCGCCTGAGTAGGGCGCTGGTCGGGCCATGGGACTGGAAGGAAGGGCCGAAGAAGAAACTGTGGAGGCGGAAGTGCTCGGTGCTGGTGGTGCGTTGGAAAGTGGAGCTGGTGGCTGTAGAATCCGCTTCAACTGGTCCACCAGCTCTTGAAAGTGATCGGGGGTGCTCATGTTGTCGTCGTTATTGGTCCGGGCTTCTGTTATGAAGCGGACAGGAGACAGAGGTAAGGAAACGTTAGGGTGTTTATTAAATGACAACAAGGAGCACATGAAGGATAGCCAGGAGGATCAGGAATGATGTTGGGGTCTTTTCCTCCGTGGCTGGGTAACAGGAATACACGAGGATGGACAGCACACACCAGATACAGCTGACAGAGGATGACACAGACTTGGAAGGACTGGAAGACAGGACGATTCGGGTGGACCAGGAAGACTAGGAGGAATACAAAGAGAACAGGTAAGTAAAGCGTTTGTTTAGCTGAGGATGACTACGCTGAGTGGTCGCTCAGTTGTCCGCTTTCGTCGAGACGAGCCCGGACAATGAGCGACTGGAGTGCTGTGCTTTTATCTGGTGCTCGTGAATGTGATGCAGCTGTGTGCTCATTAGAAGTCAGGTGATGGTGATCTTCGTGAGTGGGGGTCGTGAGAGCCTGACCAATCCATGACAATATTTACATTTATACAAATTTAAACAAACATTTAGATAATTTCCATATTCCTCATTTCATAAAATATGTCAAATCTGGCTGAATCTGCATTGTTGAGGAAAATCAAATCAAATATAGTATAATATAATATAATATAATATAATATAATATAATATAATATAATATAATATAATATAATATAATATAATATAATATAATATTATATAATATTATATAATATAATAAAATTTGCTTGTATTCAATGATTAAATATTAGCATTTTATTTTGTGCTAGATGCGTCAAGCACTGATTAGCAAGTTTTATAGCACATTGTGGCTGTGTGGAAACTGAATTGTACAGCAGATCAGCAGTGGAAAAGTGGTGGACTGGACTGTCAACTCTATCGCGTGACCAGGAGAACCTTGGCTTTAAAAATACCCCAAAACAAATAAAAGATTCATTTCTTTGGAGAGCGCTTGCTCCCTTTGCACTTGAAACGTCGTGCCGCCCACCTGCAGACAAAAACTGCAGGCCCGGACCAGAGAAATCTAATCACCCTACAGTCAACTCCGCATTTCAACCTATTCAGCACTTAAAAGCCATGATTGAATTTCATCTTGATGCCATTAAATATTTATAAAGGCCAATTAGAAGGGCAGCTCTTGCTGGCGGTAAAGACTCCTCTCCATCATCCACTCCTGCTCTCTATCAGGTCTTGCCTCTGAAAGATCACCCTTAAAAGTCCCCTGAGGTGCCTTGAAATGCGCAGCTTTGTTCGATGCGTGGCGTAATTTTGAACTGAAACATGAAGACGGGGCGGGGCATATTGATTAGCCCCTCCCCTTTTAGAAAATTTGCCAATAGCATTTAGCTCATATCACAGCTCTGCCAGTAGTTGAGCTAAAGTGCATCTGACTTATGAAAGCCAGAGTCTATAATTGTAATGCGGCAATCTGCGTGACATTACAGCAAAACCAGACTTCAATGGCATCAATAAAAAGTATATTTTCACTGTCTGAATCTCCAATATAGTCTAGGTGTTAAACACTTTAGTTTAAGAAACAATTTTCACCATTAAATAGTAGCTAATTACCTTGCTGTTATTAATATATTGGCTGTTTATTTGTGATTGTACATCCCTAATCCTACTCAATACCTAAACCTAACTAATAACTATGAATAAGCAGCAAATTAGGAGATTATTGGGCTAAAAGTCATATGTAATGGTTTGTTAATAGCAGAAATTGTACCTCAAATAAAGTGTGACCTTTCACGATTTATTCACCATATAGAAAATTGTAAATCTTGGTTTTTGGTGTTTCTCCCTTCTTTGTAATAATAAACACAGAAGAGTTCAGCTACTGTTTATTATTTTGTCGAAACTCTGTCTTTGGTAATATTATAAACTTTTAAAATGTACTAAAGAAAACTTAACAAAAAGTACAATATTTTCTCATAACTTACACTGAATAATTCGTATAATGACTGATTTCAGTTGTGAATTGTAGGGGCGGGGCACTTCAAATACTAGAAAGCATTTGATTGGTAGGAAGATCTGATGAGAAACTAAAGTATGGGTGATTCAAAAGGGGTGATATGAGGTCGGACGACCCAACCCCCAAGACAACAATTATAGTTATTATACATATTAGTTATTACTAGGCTTACATGGAATCTGCGTGTGCAGAATTCCGCAGATGTTTAGCCCATCACTGATTCTGTTTATTTACTTGAGTAAATGTGTGTAAATTTATATTTATTCAGTTTTTAAATTAATTTCAGAAGTATTATTGACTAATATAAAAATGTTCATATAATTTTTTACAATACAGGTTGTACGTTTAGTAGATATATTATACAGAAGACTTGATTTGTTTACCAAATAAAGTGGATCTAATTGTATTTGCATTGTAATCATTAAATACAAGATATACATTATTAGTTCATTTTATTTTATTTTATTTATTAAGGTTTTAGTTATGATACTCCCAAAATCATTCCGCATACATCCGCAGGTTATTAACAAAATTCTGCGCAGAAATAGCAAAAAATGTCCACAGATTCCGTCTGGCCCTAGTTATTACATATAGTTATTTTAGTAGTTCAGTCTGATCTCACGAGAAAACCTAAGTACTTTAAGTTTTTTTTTGCAGTTTAGTGGCTAATTCGTACAAATTTGTATAAATTCAGTCTTACAAAAATGTACGATTTTAAAAAGGAGGCATGGCACCCAACCCCGCCTAAACCGTAAATGCCATACAGGTGAATTGGAAAGGCTAAATTGTCTATAGTGTATGAGTGTGGGTGAGTGTGTATGGATGTTTCCCAGAGATGATGGGTTGTGGCTGGAAGGGCATCCTCTGTGTGAAACATGTGCTGGATAAGTTGGGGGTTCATTCCGTTGTGGCGACCCCGGATTAATAAAGGGACTAAGCTGAAAAAAAAAATGAATGAATGAATGAAATTCATATGAATTAGCCACTAAATAAAAAAGTTACAAATTGCTGTGAAAATGAAAATTGATTGACGCATTTTAAATAAAGCAAAATGCCTTAAATAGTTCTCGAAGAAACAGATTTGACACTGTTAAGGTACAAAGTGTCTTGTCACTGTAGTGGTACATTCGTGGATCAGATTTGTACCTTTCATGAAGGTACAATATTGTATCTGCAGGTTTTAAAACCAAAGGTACATTTTGGTTTCCCATGGTACAAATCATGTCCTTAAAGGTAAAAACAGAAATGGTACAATTAGTTTCTTTGTCTTAAGGTACAATTCAGTTCCATAAAAAAGTACTGCCCAGGTGACAATCGTTTGTACCTTCTTAAGGTTTAAAAAGTAGACTTTAGCCCCTCTGACTGGTTCTTGGTCCACCTGAGCCACCCCATCAAAATAAATATAAATCCTAGAATCACACTATAACTGAAGTCCTCAGTGATGTCATTAAAAAATAGATTCTAACTGGCAGAAGTGAGAAACCACTTTTTCTAAATGTAAATTGTGTCACTGTTTTGGAGTACACTAGCTTATAGATAAATGTAAGACTAATATATTGATACTAACACCACAAAAAGTGTCATTTTGATTTCAACGGGACAGAAAAAAACTTCTCCCTGTCTCCTTTTTCAAATGCAGCTGGGCAAAAGAGCTTGTCAGAAAATGTGTCTAAAACCCTAACAGAGCAGATCTGAACTGCTCTGCAAAGAACAAACAAGACTAATGCATGACATCATAGAGGAATAAGAGCAATATCATGCTCTATAAGGAGCCGGATCCTCTGAATACAATTCATTCCCCGCGGGATCTTCTGTTGTGTGATAAATGGAGCATCAGAGTGAGTTGAGTGTGAATGGAGGCTGGGGGAGAGATGGAGGATGAGAGGATGGAAAGGTGGATGAACAGAGAGAGAGAGAGAATGGATGGCTGGTAAAGAAAACAAAAACAGTCTAATCATTTCTGATGCTATAATTGGATTTATAGCTTCAGGAGGGGGCTGATATCAATCTGTGCTGGGATTCAGGAGTGTGTTTAGCTGCATACAGTATTTGATGATACTAACCGTAAATCACACTCAGAAGTGGCCATCATCTGACCTCTGAAGGGTGCAGGGTGGTTTTATCAGCTAATATGTGCTGGAACAAGAAGCTAGTGGCCAAAGACATATATTATTGACACAGAAAAAACTCAGGCTGTTACCTTGGTAACGCAGCAGCAATATTCATATTTATAGTTGCTTTTGTTGTGACAAATAAATCTTGTGCAGTCAATATTGACTTCCGTCTTTTTCATTATTTACAATGAATCTAAAATGCCAGTAAATATATTTTGGTACATTATGTTTCAAATATATTGTTTTTTTTTTACTTTTCCAATTCTTAACACTGATAATAATCACAAATTATTCTTGAGCAGCAAATCCTAATAAACTGATTTCTGAAGGATCATGAGACACATGAGTACAGTGCATGTGGAAAGTATTCATACCGCTTCAACTTTTCCTCATTTTTTATGTTACAGCTTTTTCCCAAAATTGATTAAATTAATGTATTACCTCAAAATTCTACACACAACACCCCATAATGACAATGTGAAAAACTATTTTTTTGAGATTGTTGCAAATTTATTAAAAATAAAAAACCAGAAAAATCACATGTACAGAAGTATTCACAGCCTTTGCCGTGAAGCTCTAAATTGAGCTCAGGTACTTTCTGTTTCCACTGATCATTCTTGAGATGTTTCAGCAGCTTAATTGGAGTTCACCTGTGGCAAATTCAGTTGACTGGACATGATTTGAAAAGGTATACACCTGTCTATATAAGGTCCCAGGGTTGACAGTGCATGTCAAAGCACAAACCAAGTAGGCAGACAAGGGAATTGTCTGTAGACCTCCGAGACAGGATTGTCTCGAGGCACAAGGCTGGGGAAGGTAACAGAAAAATTTCTGCTGCTCTGAAAGTTCCAATGAGCACAGTGGCCTCCATCATCTGTAAGTGGAAGATGTTGGAACCACCAGGACTCTTCCTAGAGCTGGCCGAAGGCATCTGAAGGACTCTCACCATAAGAAACAAAATTCTCTGGTCTGATGAGACTAAAATTAAACTCTTTGGAGTGAATGCCAGGCATTACGTTTGGAGAAAACCAGGCACCGCTTATCACCAGGCTAATACCATCCCTACTGTGAAGCATGGTGGTGGCAGCATCATGCTGTAATGATGTTTTTCAGCAGCAGGAAATGGAAGACTAGTCAGGATAGAGAGAAAGATGAATGCAGCAATGTACAAAGACATCCTGAATGAAAAACCTGCTTTAGAGACCTCAGACTGGGGCAACGATTTATCTTCCAGCAGGACAATGACCCAAAGCACACTGCCGAAATATCAATATCAAACAGGAATGGGCAAAAATGTCCAAAGACAGGTGTGCCAAGCTTGTGGCATCATATTCAAAAAGACTTGAGGCTGTAATTGCTGCCAAAGGTGCATCAACAAAGTATTGAGCAAAGGCTGTGAATACTGATGTACATGTGATTCTTCAGGTTTTTTATTTTTAATAAATTTGCAACAGTTTAAAAAAAATCATTTTCACATTGTCATTATGGGGTATTGTGTGTAGAATTTTGAGGAAATAAATGAATTTAATCTATTTTGGAATAAGGCTGTAACATGAAAAAATGTGGAAACAGTGAAGCGCTATGAATACTTTCCAGATGCACTGTATGTTGAAAATTCAGCTTTGCAACAACAGATAAATTACATTTAAAAAAGTGTAATAATAGCAGTGCATTTCTGTTGATACGCACTGTTGTGTAGCGCAGAGGAGAAAAACGAAGTGTAGATCCAAATGCAGCACTTAACATACATTTAATGAAAGACTATAACAAAACAAAACTAAAACTAAGACATGGCAATACAGACCAGAAAACACTTGGGTATCATGAGACCAACAAAAAACAAACAAAAAAACAAAACAACAGACAACAAGAAGGGAACACAAACTGGTATATGCTGCATCCAAAACCGCCCACTACTCAGTAGGTACTGCACTTAAATTAAATGTACTACTCGACCATTAGAAACGTACGTTCTATACAGTATGAATGTGAGCAGTATGAATGTAATTCGGACGTACTACATCAGCCATTTTGTCATGGTCAAGTGACCTAGCCGCTGAGTTGCGTCGCTTCACTCCCATTCATGAATTCTTTCGCAGGGTATCATGGGATGGTGCAGCATGCATGGGATGTCCAATTCAGGATCTAGCCGGAAGTAGTGGATCATCCGGGTGCTTCTCGCGAACTGATTTTCGAATTCTATAAATTCGGACATACTACTTGGCTTGCATACTGATTTTAGCGTACTATATAGTTTAAAAATATGCAGTTTATGACACAGTCATATTCTTGTAATCAGTGGGAATGAACCGCAGCTGTGTGTGTGTCCAAATGACCGTCAGCTGAGGCAGGAGAGATTGGTGCAAAGCATCCTGGTAGTGGTAGTTCATGAAGTATGTCTGTAGTTCTTCAGCGATCTGCATAGGCTAGATCGCTGGGGATCATGACAGATGTGTTAATTGCATTTCCTGTCATTTCTGTATTGCTTATTAAGAAAATGCAACTTTGGTAAGTTAAAAAGATTGCAAAAGTATTTTACTATATAATAAAATATAATAATATAATATAATTAACCTTTATTCTTGGCACCGGTGCTCCTAACTTCAAAAATTTTGGGCGCACCAGACAAAATTTATGAGCATCGTTAGTACACGCTTTATATTAACAGATTTATTGCATTTGAAATGAACACTATTGACAAACAAACAAACCAACAAAAATCTGCATGCGGTCCTGCGCGCACTGCTTGAAGTGAATGAGATGAACTGAGTTAACGATAATAAATGTGTTCTCACAGGTGCTGTCTGATATTGCACAGATGCTATTGACATATAACTTATCATTTGCATACGTCATCTTAATAGCAGCAACAGTCTTTTCATGAGCTGCAATATTAGTTTAATCTCAGTGAATGCAAGCCCTTTTGCGATGGTGAACACGGTGTCAGTTGCACGACTGACAACATCGTAACGATTGAACGGAGGATTAAATAACATTAGAACAACTCGTGCTTAAAATGTGTAGATATAGCAAACACTGTTACCTGAAAACTCCAGCCACCGGCCACCGGCTTTATGGTGAATGCTTTAGTAAATTTCCACTCTTCGAAAAGTGTAAATGGTGGATTAACATTCCCCACATGATCACTAATAAGATGTGCAATTATTTGCAACTTTAGGTGGTTTCTATAACAAAATCTGTTAAGCTGCGTTCCCAATCGCATACTTACGTACTATTCTACGGCATTTTGTAGTATAAAAAGTGTAAGTAGTGCGTTCACACTGAAAACTCTAAAAATAATAAGGGCACTTTAATTACCCGGATGATGTAATTACCAGGCGTCTCCCGATGGTGAATGCGGTTATACTCATGGCAGGTATTATTTGATAGTTTGGTCATTTATTTTACTGATTTGGCAACCGCCAAACGTCATCAAGGACACGGTTTGAATTTCCGCTGAGTAAAAAAACATTAGTGCACCATTTGGGACGACACTACCTACATATACTATGCTGTTGAGTGTGTAAGTGCATAAGTACATAGTGTATAGTGTGCCATTTGAGACGCAGCTTTTGTGTTATATTCATTCTCTCATCTTCGGCGCTTTACATTTTGTAGCTCTGCTCCCTGTCATCGGAACTGAGTGATTGACAGCTGATATTAATCAATGCATTCTTGTTCTGTGCTAGCGCAGTGGGCCTCTTCAAGAAGAGCTTGAAGGTGGGACAAGCATTGCGGGCTTTGTTTACTGCAGCAAGTTGACATGTCAACTGTTTTAAACCATTCCTGAGCGAGACGCTTGGTGTTTTTAGGTGCAAAGATGCATAATGCGCGAGTGCCTCCTAAATCTGCGCATGTGGTGAACATTTTGCTGTAAAAATTGGTCGCAAGGCAACAGTTTTATGCACTCGCACACATGCTCCCAAATATATTTTGAGGTCGCATAGATAAAATTTCAGGCGCATATGCGACCAAAACAGTCGCAGTTTGAGCCCTGAAATAATTTACTGAATGTAAATAAAAATTAGTGCTGGGCAAAGATTAAGCGTTATTAATCACATTCAAAATAAAAGTTTGTTTAAAAAAAAACTAATTATGTTTGTTCTTTATAATATATATGCCTGTGCATTTAACATATTTATATAATTTAATGTAATGTAATGTAATGTAATGCAATATAATACACACACACACACAACTACAGAAACAAAACTATACAAAACAATTTTGTTACATAGATATTTCAATTTACATATAATTTGTATCATATACATATATATTTTATATCTAAATATAAATATCTCAATTATATGCATGCCTGTGTGTATTTATATATGCATAATAAATATACACAGTACACACACTTAAATTTTGTCAAAACAAACTTTTATTTTGCATGAGATTAATCACAATTAATTTTACCCAGCACTACATTTCTCATAAAAAAAAATGTCAAGGCCTGTGAATAGTATTTGCTTGACTCCATGCAAAAATCTGTCTCACATATAAACACAGGATGCCCAGATGAACTCCACCCTTACAGTCCTCTCTCACCCCCGGACCCCAACGAACCCCTCCAGATAAGAAGGAGGCGTACGGGCGACATGCATGAACTGATATTTACAGAGACGTGAGATCAATGAGCTCCTGCTGGCTCCGAGAAGAGTCGACACGCTCGGCTGTGTAATCCAGCCCAATGCAACACACTGCTACAGGGACTGCTGTGGGACAATTTCACATCGCATGTCACAACCCCTACTCGCGAGAAGGTCGATTGTACTTACAAAATGATCTAAAAAGGGCTGTAAGTTACGGTGACCCTCCAGAGACATTCGCTGCGCGCCCATGCTATAATTTTCACCTTCTAAAGTCTCTTTTGTTGCGCTTCAGAGAAAAGCACCTTTCTGATGCATCTGTTGCTATGATACCGGATGATGGAAACCCTGTTGTGCCAACAGTACAACATTAGAATGAAGAAATGATTGCTCGAAAAGCTTTATGATTCATAACTCTGATTAACAAAAGAAACTGATCTAACTAAATTGGTTTTGAGCAGCCAGGATAATCTGTTGGAGTACATCGGTTACTACATTATCGCCAGTCTTCGCTGACTGAAAAGTCATTTTGGGGAAATTGGATTTGGTAGAGCATCTATTGTACATAGCAGACAGCATAGCAGAAAAACCAGCCCTGTACTAAAACCTGCCTAAATAGGCAGCTGCCATCTAAGTCATCATACCAGTGGTGTAGCCGAGGGTGTGACACACACCCCACAGCTGCGGCTGGCACACCCCATCAACAAAAAGCAGCGTTGATGCAGTATTACCTAATAAAGCCAATAACCTGGTCGATGGTGCAGTGGGTAGCACGATCGCCTTACAGCAAGAAGGTTGCTGGTTCGAGCCTCGGCTGGGTCAGCTGGCATTTCTGTGTGGAGTATGCATGTTCTTCCCATGTTTGCGTGGGTTTCCTCTGGTATTATATTATATTATTATTATAATCGCAATTAACCATGTCCAAAATAAATGTTTGTTTTGACATAATTTAAGCGTGTTTACTGCGTATATTTATTATGCATAAAATAATTTAATAAATAGTTTATTTATATTTAGGTAAAAAATATAAGTATGGATGTTTCCCAGTGATGGGTTGCAGCTGGACAGGCATCCGCTGCGTAAAACATATGCTGGATAAGTTGGTAGTTCATTCCGCTGTGGCGGCGCCAGATTAATAAAGGGAGAAAGCGAAAATATGAAATTAATGAAAAATGAATGAATGAATGTTTTGCTGTCTACTGTAAGGGGTTATAAGCAATGATGGGAATAACGCTGCTATAAAAAATGGCATTACCAAAAGCATTACCTTTTTTAGTAACAAGCAATTAAATTAATGACTGTTTCCCTCATTAAAACGCCATAGCTGTAACTGACAATAAAATGCGCATTACTATAATTGAGAACACTGAATCAGTTTTCATGTGAGCAGCGTCTCTCTCAGCCCCCGTTTACACTAATATGTTTTAGTTTTAAAATGGTGTTTTAGAACGAAAACGATCCATGTCCTCATTGACGCTTCACCTAGCATTTCTGAACAGCTCTCCATCCTCACTACACCGCTGAAAACGCACATCAAAGTTTGTTTTCCATATCAAACTTACGAAGTCTGAACTTACAAGGAAAGCGTGTAAGACTAAACTTTATGCATTAATATCGAGAAAAAGCCCCAATCAGATTTCAGATGTCTCCTTTTTCCCCAACCACACTAACATGAAGCAGCAGCGTTCTAAAACAAAAAATGGCCTCTTCAAAATTTTCAAAACTCTCAGGGTTTTCAGGGCTCAAAAACTCTGGGGTAGTGTGGACGGAAGGCGTAACTTATGCGTTTTCAAACTAAAATGTATTAGTGTAAATGGGTCCTCAGCCATAGGACCTCTCTTTCTCTGGGGTGGGTGTGTGTGTATTGGGGGGGGGGGGACATAACCAACCAATTGATGATGATTGGTGTGTCTATGAACGTGGTGTAACTGAGAATGTGATGATTGGTTAAGACAGAGTACATTTCCATCGTTTGCCAATCAGAGGCAGAGTAGTGGGGGTGTTCACACACAAGCACACAAACAGTCAGTCGCACATACCAATGACCAGGAGAACGATGGCAAATCCAACAAGTTCAAAGGGTAGCATTTGCAAACTGGAAATATAAGCACTTCTTTTCCTTATTTTCTAATATTTATAATGATATGTTGAATTTGATGGTTGTCTCTTACACTGTCCCACAACAACATTAAAATAGTGTAGATTAGTGTATAATGTTTTATATTTATTTTACAGTCATTTGACAAATTTGTTTTTTTTAAAGCAACGCAATAGTTACTTTCACTAATAAGTTACTTTTATAATTATGTATCTCAGTTACTATTTGTGAGAAGTAACTAGTAACTATAACTTCTTACTCTTTTAAAGGAACGTGTCCAACACTGGTTATAAGCCAGATCTGGAGCTAGCACCTCATCTGGTACTTTTGTACTGATCAGTGGGCATGTTAACTGTATATTTTCAGGCAATCTTTTTTTTTTTTATTTAAGTAGTGACGACAAATGAAAAGACTGCCCATCATTGTGACACATTTGTTTTAAAGTAGGGCCTAATTTTATTAGAGCTAAATGTAAATAAATTCAGCTGGATAACACTGTTTTGAATGGTTTGCTTTCACTTTCAAATCGTTATGAAGTGACAGTTTACAGGCGTGTCATTCCATTACATTGTGATATAGAGCAGTGTCAAGTTTGGACACTTCAAATTTTTTTTATTTGGTTTAAAGATGATCAGGCTATGAAAAGTTTGCAATCTTAATGAAATAAAGGCCTATATGTGTGTGGGAAACTCAAGTGGAAGATCATCTAAGCGCTGCAGTTAACAGTGTTATGTTATGTAAGCTATTAAGCCTTTTGCAAAATGAATCTCCTGAAAATATACGGTATTTTTAAAGATCTTAAACGTTATTGATCCTAATTTAATGCCTTAAAAATTAAAATCTAACCTGTAAACAAAAGTTATGCCTTATATTCCCATTTTCAAATATGATTAAATTGCCTAAATAAATAATTAAAAAATATATAATAATAACATGACAGGCAATAATAATAGTTTATGATGAAATGTTTTAGAGCCATCAGTTGTAAAAGACCATGAGAAAGTCTAACATAATTTGGTGCTGATTTATAGCATGTTTAGGTTGCTTCACGAAAGAAAAAAAACCAGCTATATGATAATAATAACATTAATAGATTTATTGGCGATAAATTTACAATAAAAGTAGACAGTTTGCATGTTATTCATGTGAAATTAGAAGTGATTTCCATGATAACAGGGTTATTAATTATTTCAGATATTTTCACAAAATCTGATAATAAATGTGACACACCCAGATGACACACCCAGGTTATCTTTTTTTAAAGATAAAGGAAGGTTATACAGTGTGTTGTTAATTGCAGAACTACTCTATATAAAAAAAGAAAGAAAAAAAGAAGACCCCCCCCCCCCCCCGCAAGTTCTGAAAGAGATCAAGCCTCATCCAGGTCAGAAAAAGTAAAGCAAAAGTAACTCAAAAGTAACTTAACGCATTACTTACCCTGAAAAAGTAACTAGGGAAGCGTGGGGCTAAAAAGTAACGCAGGGTAAAATGTAACACAGAGTTTTAAGGTATTTGCTCAGAGTTAACCATGGCATGCTTTCAAGGTTTTCACCACAGTGTTGCAGACATCTTCCTGCCTCGCTCTCCCCTAAGTAACACAACTAGTTACTTTTTGGGGGACTAACTCAATATTCTAATGCATTACTTTCTAAAGTAACTTTCCCCAACACCGCTGACCACACATACGAACAGAGATGTAAGTATTTTGACAGTGTAAGGTGATTTTACTGTGCATCATGGTGATGCAGCTAAAGCACTCTGATTGCAAGGAATTTTCATTACAGCATTATGAATATTGTGTTGTTGTTTTCTATGCAAATTCCATAATTAAACACAACAACAATAAATAAGTTAATTCAATGTAAGCATATGGTTATAAAAGCAATACAACCACAAGGACAGAGCATTATCAGGTTTATCAGTTTTCAAGAAATCAATTTGAATGTTTTTTTAAAACTTGCGCTCTATATGGCCTCTGCAGAACGCAAAAGTACGCATTTTAAAAAGTGATTAAACTGTTTTGTCCATTCAATTAAACTCAAAGAGGTCTCAAATGACTTAATTCACATAAAAAATATCTCAGATATATCTTCCCTTGTCTTCCAAAAAAGAAATAAAATCATACATGTTCATTACACAGGCAGATTTAGCACAAAAAAATTACACAAGAGTGACAAAACGCACTAATTGTAAAGCATCATTTTGCAGCTAATTCACCAAATGGCAGCAATAAAATGAAACTGAGGCAGAAATGTGACATTTGAATGGCAGTCGCACATATCCGTGTGTGTCTGTGTGTTGCGGAGATTAAAGGAGCCGCTCTGGCCAGAGCTCATGGGCGTCTGAAAGACTGTTTCTCTCCCTAAATGCCATTTTAAAGCCACGGAAAAGGAGAAAGCATTGTAGGACATCATTATCCCTGACAACTGTGACTAAAGGCGGAAAATGTTTTTGGATTTATGGTGACAGGATTTGTCTGAGTTATCAATCTGTCCCGCTGGCATTCAGAACATCTCGGCGAGTAAAACATGCTTTCTGCGCGCTATAGACGGATGCTTGCTAACTGCAGCTAATGACGTTGTGAGGGCGAAAGCGGGGATTTTTTTTCTCTCTTTTGGACATCTACGAATCCGATTTGGTTCCATAAAAGATTTCCACAACCCAAAGGCACGTCAGTCATTCATTAGATAAGGTTTTCTTTTAAACCAAGTAGAAAAGGATGACCTATTTCATGTTTAATACCAATGTGAATGACATCTGCTGTATCTCTGGATAATGCAAAACCACTGGGCTTCGGCATGCATTGAGATGGAAAAGAAAGGAAGCTGAAAAGTTGAATTTGGTGTCCTCTGCTGCCAGAGATAAGGCCGAAAATGACAGCCTATATGTTCCATGTAAACGTAATGCGCTGAAAACCTGATAAGGCGACGTGACAGAGCAACAGATGCTGTTAGACTGATACAGACTTTTTAATACCTGGATTATAATGTACGCACACACACTTGGGCGCACACACACATAATGTAATAGTGACTCTAGATTAACAAGATAACAATAAAATCATAAAAAGTGAATGCAATTTCAGTGGTCATAATAGTATGATTTATATGTTGACTGATTGCATAAACAGGGGGATAAAATGAAGTGATTTTTCATTCTGACAACAATGAGATGTCTTTGGTTTGTCCTATCAGAACAAAAGAGTTGTTTCATCAAGAATAAAACCGGTTTATTTCACAGCTGAAAACCAATAAGCAAATAGTGGTTGTTGAAATAAAGTTCATTAAACAATCCAGGGCTTGATAATAATAATAATAATAATAATAATAATAATAATAATAATAATAATAATAGAAAAGAAGAATAATTGAAAAATTAAATTAAATTAAAATAAAAAAGAAAATAATTGAATGAATGAATGAATGAGTGAATAAATAAAAAATAAAGTAAAATTAAAACAAAATATTTATAACGTTCATTATTTTAAATTATTATTTAAATCATTTTAAATGAGAAATTTTCCATGGCAATCAGCTGAAATACAATTACATATATATTCAGCCAAATATATACACATTTTCACGTTCGGTATAACACTTGTTATTGACTCTTATTGTTATTGAGATTTATACAATTAAAATAATATTTAGTTATATTTTTGGCTCCATTTTTATCTTTTCAAATTCCATTATTTGTGATCTTAAAACTTTAATTAACTTATAACACTTTTACATAACATTCCACAAACCAAAACACACAAAAAGTATTCCAAATAAATGATACACAAAATGAAACATGGTGTAGCTTATAAAAAATAAAATAAAATAAAAAATAAATCACATTGTGCTACAACAAAAGCATACACAACTAGTTAAATCTATTAAACTACTGAGCCTGTTTGTATTTTAAAAAGAATATATATATATATATTTGAAGTCAGAATTATTAGCACCCCCGTATATTTTTTTTCCCCAATTTCTGTTTAACAGAAAGATTTTTTCATCACATTTCTAAACATGATAATTTTAATGACTTATCTTTAATAACTGATTTCTTTTATCTTTGCCATGATGACAGTAAATAATATTTAACTAGATATTTTTCAAGACACTTCTATACAGCTTAAAGTGACATTTAAAGGCTTAACTAGGTTAATTAGGTTAACTAGGCAAGTTAGGGTAATTAGGCAATTTATTGTATGACAGTGGTTTGTTCTGTAAACTATCGGAAAAATATATAGCTTAAAGGGGCCAATAATTTTGACCTTAAAATGTTTAAAAAAAAATTAATAACTGCTGTTATTCTAGCCTTCTAAGACTTTCTCCAGAAGAAAAAATATTATCAGACATACTGTGAAAATTTCTTTGCTCTGTTACACATCATTTGGGAAATATTAAATACAGAAAGAATTCAAAGGGGGCTAATAATTCTGACATATATATGTAATGTCATTCACAAATGACACATCACTAATCTAAACCAATTTCAGACTGCCAAAATATGTTATATACACAGTCATATATATCTGAACTATATATAACTACGCAGAATTAAGTAAAGCAAACGGAGTAAACCAAACTAAAAATACATGTCCAAATATTCAAATGATTAGATTTAATCTCATAGAACCGCTGTCCATGAATGAATCATATTTTCAATTATTTTTGAGGGTGGCAGGGTAATACAGCAGGCCTTTTTTGAGGATAAAACTGAAACATCTTTTCTGAGCACAGCAAGCGCATTAAAATACAGAGCAAAACGGCGAGGCTAAATACCATTTTTTGTACCATTTCTAGCAACTGAACTCTGAATATGGAGACTGACTTAGAGGTGAAATTATGCTTTTTGTTCAACAAGAGCTTTCCTTTTACATTTACATGATGTAGTTAACATCTTTAAAAGGTGGCCTACTTTTCAGGCACGTCAAAAAAAGAAAAAAAAAAAGAAAGAAGAAGACCTCCTTGTTCCATAATGCAAGGCCATGTACTAAAAAAGTCATCCTTGGTTTTGAAAAACTTCTTGAAGCTTCTTTCGGAAGCACTTCATTAGATCCTTCACACATTTAAGGCCTATAGTGTCGAGGGAAACCTACTGATAAAAAAAAGTGTGTTACAGAACGACAACAATAGACCTATGATCACAGATCCTGCTTTTGAAAATGATACATGCAATTGAAAACAAGCTCTTTATTATTTTGAGCGACTGCAATTTAAATAAAGTTAAAGAAGATGATTTAAGAGAAAATGATGTAGGTAGGGTAAGAAAAAAAATTGATTACATTAAGAACTGCAAATTTGTATTATTTTTTAGATAGATAGATAGATAGATAGATAGATAGATAGATAGATAGATAGATAGATAGATAGATAGATAGATAGATAGATAGATAGATAGATAGATAGATAGATAGATAGATAGATAGATAGATAGATAGATAGATAGATAGATAGATAGATAGATATAGATAGATAGATAGATAGATAGATAGATAGATAGATAGATAGATAGATAGATAGATAGAGACAGACAGACAGACAGACAGACAGACAGACAGAACGATAGATAGATAGGTAGATAGATAGATAGATAGATAGATAGATAGATAGATAGACAGACAGACAGACAGACAGACAGACAGACAGACAGACAGACAGATAGATAGATAGATAGATAGATAGATAGATAGATAGATAGATAGATAGATAGATAGATAGATAGATAGATAGATAGATAGATAGATAGATAGATAGATAGATAGAAAGAAAGAATACAATTGAATCAATGGTGGCATGGTGGCTCAGTGGTTAGCACTGTTGCCTCACAGCAAGAAAGTTGCTGGTTCGAGTCCCAGCTGGGTCAGCTGACATTCGGTACAGGTGAATTGAAACTAAACTAAATTGGCCGTAGCATATGTGTGTGAATATGAGTGTGTATGGGTGTTTCCCAGTACTGGATTGCAGCTGGAAGGGTATCCGCTGTGTAAAACATATGCTGGATAAGTTGGTGGTTCATTCCACTGTGGCAACCACTGATGAATAAAGGGACTAAACCAAAGGAATATAAACGAACGAATGAATGAATTGAATCAATAAAACTGTAAAGAGCTGCTGAAGTGGAGAACTTTTCACAATATGTATTGAAATAAATTCTACAGATACTTACATTGGTAAGTCTGACAAAATAAACACTTAAAGTGTGAACTGTAAAATGCATTTTGTTTGTTTTCTTTACACTATACTAAAAATAAACAAAAAAAAATACTATACTAAAACATATGAAAATATGAAAAGGCAAGGGTTTTTACAGAGGGGATTTGATGCATTTATTTTATCAATATATAATTCATAAAATACTGAGAACAGACAGAACTACAAATAAATACATGTAAAAATAAATACATGTAAAATGTATATGTGTATATATATATATATATATATATATATATATATATATATATATATATATATATATATATATATATATATATATATATATATATATATATATATATGAGCAATATCAATAAATTCTACAGATAAAATTGGTAAAGTGAGACAAAAGAAACATTTAAAGATGTATTTGTAATTTGTAATGTATTTGTAAAAAAAAAAAAAAAGAAAAATTATGTAAAAGCAAAAGTCCAAAAAACGCAAAACATGCAATAAAAAAAACTGCTTTTGTCTGCAGTTTCTCACATTAAAAAACAAAAACCACCCACACCACTACCAAAGTAGAGTATTTGGCATATGTGCAATTATTTTCTTAATTTAAGGGCTTTAACAATATGTTTTGAATGTGAACGTGTAACCGGAGAGTGAGAGAAAGAGAGCCCGAGCCACATAAAGCAATGAATGTTTGGCAACCTTGAAAGAGCAGATTTACACCAAGAGCTTTCTATAACAGCCTGAAAGGAGTGAAAATGAGTTTTCACTATCTAAAGATAGGTACTATTGAGAATACAGTGATATAACAATCAGCTGAAAAAGACACGGCTTCAATTCCCCCTGCACTGGCCCTCGCTTTACACATATGCAGACGCACGCCATACACAGACGACACACAAAAAACAACACGCGTGCATCTGTAATCACCTTAGCCACATCCCGAGAGCTGCGCGTCTTAATTCTGCATGCTTTTTTAATTTGTTTTCACAGCGGTTTGAGCAAATTGAATTTGTTAATTAAAGCCGAAAAATGAAATGCTGAACATTATTGAAGAGATGCTAATTGTGTTAGTGTGGAGATTGGGAAAGGGGTGTGTGTGTGTGTGTGTGCGTGTGTGTGTGTGTGTGTAATGGGGGTGTCAAGGGCTCAGGAGTATCAATGGCTGGACAAATCATATTAGATGAGGACAGAGATGCCTGTCAGATCTGGCAACACATCAGCACATACAGTACTCACACATAAATGCTTGACTCTAGCCCACAGACTCATGCCATTGGTAGAATGCACAAGTTAGTTAGTAACCTTTTTTTAAACGAAATAAAACCCATTATGATTTTCAACAGTAACCTGGCAAAGAATTAAAAAAGAATTATAAAATTAAATAAATTACATTTAAAGCTGTATTAGAAGGGTTATACAAATATTTACAGTTGATGTCAGAATTATTAGCCCCCTTTGAGTTATTTAAAAAAAAATATTTCCCAAATGATGTTTAACAGAGCAAGGAAATTTTCACAGTATGTCTGATAATATTTTTTCATCTAAAGAAAGTCTTATTTGTTTTATTTTGGCTAGAATAACAGCAGTTTAGAATTTTTTAAAACCACTTTAAGGTCAAAATGCCCCCTTTTTTAGCCCCTTTAAGCTATATATTTTATTTCGATAGTGTACAGAACAAACCATCGTTATACAATAACTTGCCTGATTTCCCTAACCTGCCTAGTTAACCTAATTAACCTAGTTAAGCCGTTAAATGTCACTTTAAGCTGTATAGAAGTGTCTTGAAAAATATCTAGTCAAATATTATTTACTGTCATCATGGCAAAGATAAAATAAATCAGTTATTAGAAATGAGTTATTAAAACTATTATGTTTAGAAATGTGTTGAAGAAATCTTTTCTCCGTTTAACAGAAATTGGGGAAAAAAATAAACAGGGGGAATAATAATTCAGGGGAGCTAATAATTCTAACTTCAACTGTAAATATTGTAAATAAATACATTCAAACCTATATAAAATACCACATAACCTTCAAATAAAAACTAAATTACAACATACAAAACAGAAGCTTTGATAAAAAAACATTAATTAATTAATTAATTGTTGATTAACTTAATATACAAATAAATAAAATAGCATTTTAAAATAGATATAACACCGTCAAAGTAAATATTTTCTCTTAAGAATTTTATTACTTAATTACCAAATAAAATATATAAATTCAATGTGATTCTATTATCTATTACATAAAAAAATAAATAAAGGTAATAAATTCCACATAGGACAACAATTAAAAGTAACATAAATGTGATCCTGAATTACAAAAATATGTTATGCGTTGAGTTTGCGGGAACAGTCAAAAATGCAAAAAAAAATTGTTGATTTTTATTTCATGCCAAACATCATTAGAATATTAAGTAAAGATCATCTTCAATGAAGATATTGATTAAATGTCCTTTCATGATTATACACAAACCTTTTTTTTTTAAATATTAATACTGTATGAATTGTTAAGAGCTTAATTTGGACAACCTTAAAAGGAATTTCTTTTCTATTATTTAGATTTTTCTGCTTTCATATTCCAAAGTTTTAAATATAGTTGAATCTCAATCAAATATTGCACTATCCTAACAAACCATCCATCAATAAAAAGTGCAATAATTCAGCATTCAGACATATACAAATCTATGAAATTGTGCACTTATGACTGGTTTTGTGGTCAAGGGTCTAAATGTTACTTGTGCTACAAGGATTTTACTATTAAAAGCTGCTTCATATAAAAATCTTAAATCAATAAAACATAAATTTAATTACAACAGCAAACATGTTTTTGTTCTATTCGTTTGTATTTGTCTTTCTTTTTTTGAACAAATGTCATTTTACAAATAAATGCTTGACATCACACTTTTTATTTTTGAAAATAGAAGTGTTATTATTAGATCATAAACTTAAAGGAATAGTTCTAAACAGTAATCCATGCCTTTGTAACCACCAGCCTATTTTTTGAATTTAATCGTATTGTCTTTCAATTTCTAAATTATGTTTGGTGACTAAAATATTATTTTAATAAATATATCTGTCTGATAAATCTGTTTTGTTTAAATGCACCAAAATACATTGCCTTTATTCACTGAGAAATGGATAAAATTTTCATTTTCAAAATGGGGTGTACTCAATTATGCTGAGCACTGAATATCGATTTGAAATTAGTTATCCATTTAAAACAGCTTTTATCCTAGCTGTATAAATAATCTAAAGGACAAAAGCTGTTTTAAATGGATAATTACTTTGTATTTGTTTTTATGTCATTTGCATTCATCTTCAGGGATTTTGCTTTAAAAGTAAACATGGTGAGCAGTGTCCGGTGATGCGTAGAATGTGTTCTAAACGTAGTTCCAAACGGTACATAAAGTCTTGCAAACCTGAGAAATTCTTTGTGGGTTTGTTGTAGTGTTGTTGGTGAGGTGTGGTGGCTTATAGTGGTGTTATTGTGATTATTCTCAGCTGTCCGGTGATTTCTAGCAATTCAACTACTTCAATACTGTCATTACAGGCTCGTCAAACTGGTCGTGGTGGTGGAGTTGCATCAATCTTTATTGATATTCTTAATGTTAATCAGAGAAACGGACTTATGTTTAGCTCCTTTGAAGTATTAGCGCTTAATGTTATGCGTTTATGCACTTACTACATTCACTAAGGATAAAGCAAAACGTTATTGGCCCAACCCATCGCTTAAAGCATACACTAGATCCAATTCTGTCTTATGGAATTGAGGTCATTGATGTAGACATTATACCACAAAGTGATGATATTACAGACTACTACCTCTTACTATATAAGTTGTGTTTACCTGAAATTAGCAGATCCGCTCCGATATATCGTCCTAGTAGAACTATTGTTCCATCCACTAAAGATGAATTTATAAATAACTTACCTGATCTTTCTCTATTTCGAAATGCACCCGCAAACGCAAATGACCTTGATGTAGTAACCAGCAGTATGGATGCCATCTTTACTAGCACTCTAAATACTGTGGCACCCATCAAACTAAAAAAGGCTAGAGAGAATAAAACTACACCATGGTATAATAGTCATACCCGCGCTCTCAAAACAGCAACCCATGCCCTGGAACGTAAATGGAAAAAAACTAATTTAGAAGTTTTTAGAATTGCGTACAAAGACAGTATGTCCAGCTATAGGAGGGCTTTAAAATCTGCCAGGGCTGAGCACCTCCGCAAACTGATAGAAAATAATCATAACAATCCTAGATTCTTATTTAACACCATTGCTAAATTAACAAATAATCGGTCATCTTTGGAACAAAACATTCCACCGCAAAAGTAGTGATGACTTCATGAATTTTTTCAGTGATAAAATAG
The DNA here is from genome assembly GCF_903798145.1 of Danio aesculapii. Taxonomy (NCBI): domain Eukaryota; kingdom Metazoa; phylum Chordata; class Actinopteri; order Cypriniformes; family Danionidae; genus Danio; species Danio aesculapii. The sequence goes on along the minus strand of NC_079442.1, from coordinate 37,796,799 downwards.
AAGGCTTTAGACAGAAAATAGGAGATATTAAACTTTCTGCACCGCCTTATACTTCAGATCCAGTAAACATCCCACCGAATCAAAATAACCTACAGTGCTTCAAAATCATAGAACAGGAAGAGCTAGATAAAATTATGAATAGTTCTAAACCAGCTACGTGTATGTTGGATCCAATTTCAACAAAATTACGAAAGAATTGCTGCCTGTTATAGGAGAACCTCTTCTTAATGTTATCAACTCTTCTTTATCTTTAGGCCATGTTCCAAATCATTACAAGTTAGCTGTCATTAAGACTATTATTAAGAAACCACAACTGGACCCCAGCAACTTAGCTAATTATAGGCCTATTTCAAATCTTCTATTTATGTCTAAAATACTAGAAAAAGTTGTTTCTGCTCAATTATGCTCCTTTCTGCAGACGAACAATGTTTTTGAAGTGTTTCAGTCAGGTTTCAGAGCTCATCACAGCACAGAAACCGCATTAGTGAATATAACCAACAATTTACTCTTAGCTGCTGACCAAGGGTGCATCTCGCTATTAGTTTTACTCAATCTTAGTGCGGCATTTGACACCATTGACCACAGTATCCTCATAAATCGCTTAAAGTCTACAGGTGTCCAGGGACAGGCTCTACAATGGTTTAAGTCATACTTAGCTGACCGTTACCAGTTTGTGAATATTAATGGACAACCTTCACAAGTCAGCCCAGTAAAGTATGGGGTGCCTCAAGGATCAGTTTTAGGCCCTTTGCTGTTTACAATATACATGCTACCCCTGGGAGACATTATTAGAAGACATGGGATCAGCTTTCACTGCTATGTAGATGATACTCAATTATATTTCAACTAAACCTGATGAGATGTCTAAACTATCCAAGCTAACTGAGTGTATTAAAGATGTTAAAGACTGGATGACCAACAATTATCTTCTCTTAAACTCAGACAAAACAGAATTATTACTTATTGGGCCTAAATCCTGTACACAGCAGATCTCACAACTCGACCTGCAGTTAGAGGGATACAAAGTTAGCGTTAGCTCTACTATAAAAGATCTGGGTGTCATATTAGACAGCAATTTACTTTTTAAAATCATATATCCCATGTCACAAAAACTGCTTTCTTTCATCTGAGAAATATTGCTAAGTTACGTAGTATGCTATCCATCCAAGCTAGTCCATGCTTCTAGGCTGGACTACTGTAATGCACTGTTTGCTGGCTGCCCAGCATCCTCTATTAACAAACTTCAATTAGTACAAAATGCAGCTGCCAGAGTTCTTACCAGGTCTAGAAAATTTGATCACATCACACCAATTTTATCCTCCTTACACTGGCTGCCTGTTAAGTTTCGTATTGAATTTAAAATATTGCTTCTCAAAACTCAGGGCTTCTGGTAGTACCCAGAACAGCTAAGTCGAGTAAAGGAGATCGAGCCTTCTCATTTATAGCTCCTAAACTCTGGAATAGCCGTCCTGATAACGTCCGAGGCTCAGACACACTCTCCCAATTCAAAACTAGATTAAAGACCTATCTTTTTAGTAAAGCATACACTTAGCGGGTTCCCACACAGGTTCTGCAACTTGTTTATATACACTATGAACAGCAGCTACGCTAATTATTTTCTTTATTCTCCATTTCCACCTGGGGATACTCTTCCCGAGGCCCTCAGACTATGCAGAGTCACTGATTCGATCCAAGACCAACAACGAGATGATCCCAAGGTTTCCATATCCTGGACCAGGCCGTATCCTGAGCTGCTATTGTGGTGGTCATGGAGGAGTGGAACATGAGACTGATTCCTGTGACGCTCCAGAGACAGACGAGTCTTCACTGAGGCCAGCTTCCAGCCTCTGCCGCTGAGACTGCAGCTCTGCACAAGACGTTTGGCCAGCGGAAAAATTAAAATGGTCGTGCCCAACTGAGTCTGGTTTCTGGCAAGGTTTTTTTTCTTCACTTTCGCCAGTTAGTGAAGTTTTTTTTCCCTCTCCGCTGTCGCCACTGACTTGCATGGTTCAGGATCTGTAGAGCTGCGCATCGTTGGATTTGCTCTTCAGTGTTTGGACTCTCAGTAGTGATTTTAAACCACACTGAACTGAGCTAAACTGAACTGAATTTAAACACTAAAAACTGAACTACACTGTTCCAATTTGATATGACCTTTTATGTGAAGCTGCTTTGACACAATCTACATTGTATAAGCGCTATACAAATAAAGGTGAATTGAATTGAACATCTCAGTGGTTGATGGCAAAAGCCAAAAATCCTGATATAGTGGTTGGCCAATGCCAACTCAAACCTCAAAAACAGAGTGTCGAAGATGAAGCTAGAGTTAAGATGGAGAAGTCCTCTTTCCCAAAATTAAGATCTTTAAGTGGCACTAATGGTGAGTTATTGTGATATGAATGAATATTCAGGCATTTCCCTGATTAGAGGTTAATTAAGCCCTATTTCCATCAAGTTTTTCAAGTACACTGTAAAAAAAAAAAAAAATCTGTCAATTTACTGTTACCTTATTTTGTCATTCACAAGTGTTTATTCACGCTTGAGAGGTTGTGAATTGTATTATGGGACCTTAATTTCGGCTCTATCCTTATTTGATGTTGAAAATTCAACTTTTATTGACATTCTAGTAGTTTGAAATAATATACTGTATAAGAGATAATATAATATAATATAATATAATATAATATAATATAATATAATATAATATAATATAATATAATATAATATAATATAATATAATATAATATAATATAAATATTAATTGTAAGGTTATTATTAATCCAACTGTTTTAAGTGAGTGGGAGTGCTCAGGACCAGTTGAAAGGTCAGAGGGGATCGGGTCACACCTAAATTGTGGAATGGGCTGCCTCTGTAAATTAGACAACCTCTTCCATTACAGTTTTTAAATCTCTTCTTAAAACCCATTTAATTTGGTTAGTTTATTTATTTGTAAGTGTTTTGCTTTGTCTTACTCTGTATTGTTAGCACTTTGGTCAACTGTGTTGTTTCAAAGTGCATTATAAATAAAACTGAAACTGACAATCCTCTCATCGTTTACTCACCCTTTACTTGTTTCAAACCTTTAGGAGTTTCCTTCTTCCGTTGAACACAACAGAAGACACTTTGAAAAATACTGGAAACATGTAACCATTGACTTTCCATGGTATTTGTTTTTCCTACACTGTAAAACCCAACAGTCTAATTTATCAAATTAAATGAGTGTTGTTAACTTAAAATTTACTGAAAGTTAATTCTACTCATTTGAACAGAATTTTGAACTCAGTGTTGAAGGTAATGAGTTTATTAAATACCTCATAACTTAAATGTACTTAAAAGTTCTAAGTACTCATATACAGTAGATTAGTTTTTTTAACTCAAATGGTTTGAGTTGCCTTAACTTGTTGGGTTTTACAGAACTCAATTGGTTTGAGTTCTCTTCATTTATTGGGTTTTACTGTGTTCAAATTGTTTCATTTACTTAAATGGATTAAGTTCACAGCACTCATTATGATTAGTTTTTGAATTGCATTTTGATTCCATTATACAATTGTACTACGTTTCTGTTGTCAATAAGTGATAATTTAATAATATGATCTGCATTGGGGCAGAAAATGGTTTGTTGCAATCGGTTTCCTCAAACGGTTTGAATTACCTCAACTTTTAGGGTTTTACATTGTACACTTAAAAAATGATTCATTGGATTTACTCAAGTGTTTTAAGGTAAGTTGTTGCAAACAATTTATATGGGCTGAATTTAACCAAACAAATTGAGTTGAACATTACTATTCAATTTGTTTGGTTAAATTCTGCTCAAATAAAAATAAAAACAACTCACCTTAAAAAAATAAGTAAATGCAATGAATCATTTTTTCATACATGATAGTCAATGGTTACAGGTTTTCAGCATTCTTCAAAACATCTTCATTTGTGTTTTGGTGTTTCACAAAGGTTTGGAACATGTAAAGAAACAACAAACAGTGAGTGAATTTTCCTTTTGGGTGTACTATCCCTTTAAAAGCCTCGCATCATTTCCCACCAAAAACACATAAATAGTTGATGCATTGTAAAATGAAGTCCTCTGGTCCTAATGGACACGAGGTGTGTGTACGAGGTGATATAATCTCTCCTGGTCAGTCTCAAATAACCTCCGCTCTGAAAAAAAGAAGGGTCATTGGCTTTACGATTATTGGCCTGCATGATTATCCGTCCTACTGCTTTATTTTGCATAAGTCTAGTGATGATATTCATAAATCCTTAAACAGCTCATTTGCTTTGTAAGACCAGGCACTGTTACTAACAAGAGGAATCCCCTCAGCCACTGGGGCTTTTACAGAGCAAGGTTACAAAGAGAGAAGGAGTGTTAATGACACTGCAGCATGTGTGTGTGTGTGTGTGTGTCCTTGTGTGCGAGTTGTGCATAACCGCTCTTAAATGACCCGGGTGATTATGAAACTAATTACTGGCAGTCCTGCGCTATCCCATTCAACCTGCAGCTTCCAGCACAACATCCCTCAGGGAAAAAAAAAGAAAAGAAGAGACGTTAAGAATGATGAACAGAGGTGATAATAAAAGTGTACAAGTGGACGTAAAGCATTAACTGTTGGAGTATTATGGACAGTGCTCTTTTATGGCTCTTTTACTGGCGGAGCTTTCACACCGATCTGAGCTCTGACTGTGATTTGTCACCTTGTCTTGGTCAAAAATAGTAATGGCACATTTACTGGAGACCGGAGAATACTGAGAGAAAAGTACTGTGGATACTAGTGTGATAATGCATACGTAAATATATGGTGTGTGGAGGGTTATGGCGGATTGTAAACATGAATAAAACGATGTCTTGTCAATCAGAAGGCACTGGGGTGATCATTAAAATGTCAAGCACACATTTAGATCTGCAGACTATATGTGTAGATTTGAGTGGTTGCGTGTGGGGACAAATCTTTATTCCATTATAAAATTGTACTACGTTTCTGGCTGTTTGTTGTAAATATGTGATAATTTAATAATATAATCTGCATGGGAGCGACATGGTGGCTCAGTGGTTAGAACTGTTACTGGTTCGAGTCCCGGCTGGATCAGTTGGCATTTCTGTGGAGTTTGCATGTTCTCTCCGTGTTCATGTGGGTTTCCTCCAGGTGCTCCGGTTTCCGCCACAGTGCAAAGACATGCGGTATAGATGAACTGAATAGTATGTATGTGTGTCAATAAGTGTGTAAAAATAGCTAAAATGATTTTACTATATAATAATATATAATATAATAAAAATTTCTAAATATTGTATTTTTTTTACAAATAAATTAAGATGAATGTATCTGAGATGTTTTAAATTTGTCTCCAAAGTGTTGATAACTTTTGCTGTGCATTTTAGAGGAAAAACTAATTATTTTCATCATTTTCAATATTAACGAAAGATAATATAATTAATAGTTTAAGAACATTTATTTATTAAATGGGTCCTGGATTTGATGATTTTATGTTGTGTAATCATCAAATAAAATTGACAAATGTGACTCTATATACAGTATATTAAAATCATATTAAATGCAAGTAAAGTGTGTTTTAGTTCACTTTAATCAAAATGTACACATTTTGATGAGAAATTGATGCCTTATCAGTCAGTCAAACAAATACCTGTATTTTTACATACTTAAAAATCCTTATTAAAATATATAAAATAATTATTATTTGTGACTGTGTATTCTCTTTAAATAGAGACTTTAAAATGCCATCAAATATTTGTTTTTCTAAATATACCTGACACTATATATATATATATATATATATATATATATATATATATATATGACAGTTATTAGATTTTTTCTGTAATCATAGAAAAATTAATTCATTCATTCATTTTCTTTTCGGCTAAGTCCCTTTATTAATCTGAGGTCGCCACAGCGGAATGAACCGCCATCATGGTAAAATATATAAGAGAATTTATCATATATATGGATCAAGCATTTAACACACAAATTGCAAACAGACTAAAATTAGAGGAACATACACAATTCAGAGCCAAACAAATGTCAAGTTTATGAGAGAGCTTGATTAGAAACAAGCTAGGACAGAAGTGGAATGTACAGAAGGCCAAAAACGTGTGTGTGTGTGTGTGTGTGTGTGTGTGTGTGTGTGTGTGTGTGTGTGTGTGTGTGTGTGTGTGTGTGTGGATAGAGAGACTAAATGCTTTGGTTGTGAAAGTTGTGAAGGTGTGTCATCCACTGCAAAATATTTCCCAAATGTAGAAACTTCAACAGGTCCTATTGTGCTTTTTCAATGAATGTTAGTCAGTGTGTAGTGTGTACATGTTTGAACATAAAGAAGATTTAAAAGTTTATATATCTTAAAATTAATCCAAAGGAAAATATTTTTAAAATCACTTTTCAAGAACTACAACAAACAACACTGTTTTCCAGGGTTTATGATTTCACAAAGTAGCCTTGCGTATGTAAATTCCAATAGTTGGGGAAGGCAAAACTACTACAGAATTACCACTCTGATATGTCTTTCTATATCTGTGCATGCTAAGGTTCATTGTATTTTATTGTTCAATGCTTTTTCTGGTGTTGCTGCTTTGGCAGGAGGCATGGCAGTACTAAAACACCATCTGAGCTGTTTGGAAATCACAATGCTCTGGGACGGCTAACCAATCTCAACACATTTGATTTTTCGGAAGGCGGGCCTTCATCATATCCAGAACATAATAAAGTCATCTGTGCAATCCTGAAGAGAAACATATAGTAATAATGTAAATTATGTGGAAAAATAATATGTTTTTCATACCACTAATGCCAAGTTCAGAATCGCATACTACTTTGTCTCGGTCCACAAACTACGTCTCACAACCAAACACAGGCGAGAAGTGATATGGAAGCAACGTGAGGTCACATAGTATATATTTTTTTATTAACTACATAACAAGAAAGAAGCGTTTGTATAGCTTTGTTTTAATGGATAACCTCTGTTATTTCATTGAAAACACAGGCAAGTTATGCTATTTGACATGTAATGTGCTCATCTTTTTCTGATGTTGCTGCTTTGGCAAGAGGCGTGGCACTACTAAAACACTGTCTAAGCTGTCCGCCAATTACAATGCACTGGGACAGCTAACCACACAACAATTACAACACATTTAATTTTTCTGAAGGCGGGCCTTCATCAAATCCAAAACTAATAGAGTCATCTGTGCCATTCCGAAGAGAAACATATAGTAATTATGTAGATTATGTGGAAAAATAATGTGTTTTTCATACCACTAATGCTGAGTTCAGACTGCACGATTTTCAAAGTAGTCGCATCACAGATGTTTGACTATCACACTGCTAGTCACACTGCATGACTATCTGGAGTAGCATTCCGTCGCTGTTGTGTTTACACTGCAAGATAGATCAGCGACAGGGGATTTCACACTGCATGTCTTTACAATAGGAGAATCGCCGACTACTTTGTCTCGGTCCACAAACTACGTCTCACAACCAATATTCACAAGAAGTGATATGGAAACAACGTGTGGTCACGTCGTATATATTTTGTTATAAACTACATAATGAGAAAGAAGCCTTTAGTGGGGTAGAAAACTTATTTATTTTGCTCACCTGGGTTTTGAAGGGGACTAGCAATTTCTCTTCAACTTTTTTTTTTTCGTCCCAGTTGTGGTATTGCTCAGATAACACGTCAAACAGACAAGGGTGCTCCTGCCAAATTTACACTAGTTTTTCCTCCATTTCTTGGGTCCAAATAGACCAAAAGGAAGCACTTTTAACTTCTCCCCCAATCACCCGCTGGCCTACAGATACCGATACTAGTGAATGCTGCTCTGTCATTGGCTGTAGTGAATCGCAGATGTTATTTTCAATCAGAACACATTTCACACGACATGATTTTGAATGGCCAACAGCTCCAGATATTTAGCATGCCAAATATCTCACAGGTGTCGGCGACTCATCTGTGATTCTCTCAGATCGCGTCATTGATAGTTCACACTGTGTGATTGTTTCTTACGTGAACGAGCACCGATTTGCCTGTGATTTCAGGCATTGGTCTGCGATTTTTTCAAAACCTGTCGGCGAGTCAAAATTGGGGCTAAAATCATGCAGTCTGAAGTCAACATAAGCTTGAGAGCATGTTCTAGTACACCCAAAACAAAGTCAAAACTTTTTAAAAGAGCATAATGGGACCCCTTTCAAAATGACATTAGTTTTAATTGCATCACTTGAAAATGATGGCCTGAGCTGTGTGTGAGGTGAGAAGTTGCCATTTGGTGTGTGTGTGTGTGTGTTTTTAAATATGCAATCAGCTCATCTAATTAATAACCATCTGACTGTTCCTTCAGGCAAGAAGCAGCTCTGATGTTCAGCACAATGATTTGGGCTCCAGGTAGACACTATCAAGCTGCACGAGAATACCAAAAAAGATAAAAAATAAAGAAGCAACAAAAATTGTCTATAAGGCTGTTTGGGGCAAAAACAATGTTCTGTTTTCACTTTACTACGTTTTTTTTTTTTTGTGGCACCCAATTCTTGATTTGAAATGAATGAAGCCTTTCCATACACTAAGAGAGATTGTAAAAAGCATTTGATCGCTCGGTGCGAACCATGAAAATAAAAGCACCCCAGTGCAATTTGGCGGAATTGTTTCTGCCTGTTGTTGTTACCAGAGTGTTTGAGCAAATTTGACACCGTACTATTAGCTGAGGAAATTGGCAGTTTAATTTAAGGACGATTGAGAAACTCCCTCACATACGCGTCTAAACTTGTTTTCACACTCAAGCAACCAACACCGCGAAGCTTCTTGACAAAGAAACTATATGAAGCACGATGGTGAAATCAGCAGATGTGATAATAACTTTTAACTCTGGCTTCATCTCTCTCTTTCTTTTCCTCTCCCCCCTGTTTCTCTCCTGACTGCTTTCATTAAGGCCCGTGTGCTGTGAGGTTTTCTGTAGGAATGTAATTGTTCAGGTTTAATGAGCTGGGAGAGAACGAAGGAAAGACCAAACCTGGGACTATTAGGAAGGAATGAGAGGAAAAGTTTTGAAAGCGACAAGGTAAACAGTGGCTCGTCAAAACAAACAAGGGCTTCTCCTGCGGGATAATTAGGTACTATAATTGGGATGAACGTAGCGACAGAGAAAGGGTCGGTGCCTTGGAAACGCGGGTCATCATCCACTCCTTTGCCGTTCCATTAGTTTAATTGTTAATTTCTTAATGCAGATGCAAATTAGGTGGTATTAGATTGACACACACACACTTAGACTTAAAATAGCATGTCAATGTCAATGCTTCAATTAACTACAAACTGGTTGCTGAATGTAACTAGTAAAAGTATTTTTGCTTTACTACTGTACTTAGAGTAAGTGCATTTTTAGATGGCTGTACTTTATATTAGGAAACTTTAACTTCACTATAATCCTAATCAAAATATTGTCATTTTTACTTCACTGCATTTCTTAAATACAATGGAGTAAAATATTTTTGAACTTGGGAAAAGCTAAGAGACAGAAAGTGGTGTCCTATTATAAGCTGAATCTTGTCAAAATCAGTTCACAAACTACACTGAACAATTAATTTGTGGATTTGACCAATCCGAATACATCTTTTCTCCCACCAAAACTGAGTCAACAACTCAGTTATTTGATTTTGAGAGTCTAGTTAACGACTGATTCAAAGATCCATTGTGTATGCAGTTAACTCACTGAGTATGTTTACATGGACACCAATAATCTGATTTGAATACAATGAAGATATCTGTCTGATTAAGAGTCTACCATATAAACAGCGATTTTTAATTCATTTAATCTGATCATGTTCAGGATCGAACTAAACAGAAATGGAATTAAGACATGTGGAGTTTGATGATTGATCACATTATTAAAGTGCTGAACAGACATGTAAACACCGCAATCAAACTATTACCGTCATGTAGGATTTTTGCCGCATTTTGCGATAGGATACACACACGGCTGTTTGACACTATTCTCTGCACCTATATACGGAGTCAGGGAAGGACCACAGACAGCATTGTGAAATGCATAGTTTTTTCCCCCATACGGCATGCGGTATCAAACTCCATTAAAACAACACTCTTCCAGCACACTTCTTGTCATGGGGGTCATCCATTAAACATTCCTGAATGAAAGTGCAAGTGCCAAACTGCAGTTAAAGTCGACAAATTAAAAACTAAAACATCCTAATTTACATAAACTCCAGAGGAAATGTGGATAGTGAGGTGACGCAATGACGTTAATCGAATTATGTGCGGATAACATGTTAAACAGGATCAAGAAAAGAATATTTAAATAGCAACTCATGTGAACGCCTTAATCTTATTATTATCTTATTCAGATTAAGGCAAATAATTTGATTACTGATGTCCATGTAAACATAATCAGTGACTCAAATTATCCAGTCAGAGCGAGTCTCCAGTAAACAATTCATTGAATTTATAAACTGATTCAAAATGGATTGCTTGCAACTGATAGCACTAAATGTAAATTTATATAATATTTAGGACACAATTGTCAGTTGTTGTTAAAGTAACAATGTCAAGATAGCATATTAATGTTTGTACATATCAGCATTTGTAGAACATAATAGACATTAAAGTAAAACTAACATGACTATTGGTTATGTAGCATTCACTACCACAGTTTGTGCTATGTTATGTCTTTTTTATATACTACATGCTAATATTTCTCAGCAAACAATTACACATTTTGTTTAACTATGAATTATCGGTATAGGTAGTTGTGTGTGATACATTTTGATCATAAAATTACTTTTATTTTTAATTAGTAATGGGAATAAGGAGAGAGAGATGTGGTGATAAAGAAATCATTGTAAATATACAGATTATTTGTATTTATTACTACTGTTTTATCTTAAAATGTTGAATGTTGATTATTAAATGTACAGTTTTTTTTTAGATTTTTTTATTTTCATTATTATTATTACTTTTTATGACTATTATTTACTGTTTACTCTGTTTTTATATACACTTTATAAGTTCTTTTTAATGTAAATGTAAACTTTTTAAATGCTTTGGCAAAGCATTTGTAACATGTGTCATGCCAATAAAGAAATTTTTGAAATTGAGAGAGAGAAAGAGAGAGAGAGAGAGAGAGAGAGAGACCATTGGCCCTATCATACACCCAGCACAATAAGGCACAAGACATGTTTGGCGTGTTATGTTGCTATTTTCAGTAATTTTTAAGTTTTGCGACAAATTGTTTAAATAGCAAATCCATTTGCGCCAGTTTGTGGACTCATGGGGGGCCGGTCTAAAAAGGAAGTGTTAAGGCGCATTGTTGGCACGTTGCTATTTTATATTGTATATTGCCAACTAAAAGCTGACCAGCATGCTTACACATTGCTTAGTACACACATGATGTACAGCAATACACAAATATCTTTACATATACAAAAAAAATTATGGATTAAAATGTTATAAAAATTATTATTTTCTGCATAAATATAAAAAAAAAAACCTGCCTCCTAGCCTTTTTCACCTCGGGAGTCTTTTTTTCAGTTTATTTATGACAATTTGTATAATTTTAGTATTATTAGCAGTATTATTTATTATATGCAGATTTATATTTACTTTAATAACAACAAGTTTAGATTTGTCCACCTGTGGGGTTTTGGGTATGCATCACCATATAGGGCATAAGAATTGGATGTGTATTTGGATATAACTCAGTTTTTTGACCACACTTCGTTGTTATTGTTCATTTATTTGTTTGCTGGAAATTAGAACTGAATTAGTTTTAGAAATAGTTTTGAAACAAATTATTGTGCTTAACAAACGAAATTAAATATGTAGGCTAATGTATGTCTTCAGTGGCGTGCATACAACACTGCTTCCTCATCCACGAACGTACAGGAGTAAAGAGTAAAAGTAAAGTAAAGAGAAAGTAAAGATGCCGAATGGAGGAGGCTCGTTGTTTATCCTTGTGCTGCAGATGGTCTGTTTAACTGTTTTCTTGCTAGTGAAGCGTTCAGTTTTCCACTTACAAAGTCTGCCATGTAAATACCAAATGTGCCATGGTGCAAGGCAACTGACTATAAAAGCGAATGAGAGATGAGACTCTGATTGGTTTAATGAACATTATGTTCAAAACACAACCATAACTCATTAGAGAATAAGCACAACCCTGTTGGACCATGCGCCGGGGTGCAGAGCGTATTTTTTCATCCTTAAAATAGCAAAAGGGGATTCAGACACGCCCTTAATGCTTTTGCGCCATGCGCTTTAGACTTTGCGCCTAGATCATTAAAATAGAGCCCCATAACATTGACCATGAATGGTTTTTCGCCAAATAAAAAATCATGTACCTTAAAAATCAAGTACTTTTGTATTTTTTGCTTAAGTGAAATTGAAAAAGTAGGACTTCATACTTTTAAAATGCTTTTATTTTTTTAATGCTTGATTTGAGTACTTTATCCAGCACCGCTATAGACGACTTTAAGAAGGAATAGTGTGTTAGTCTGCCAGTGAGCACTCTCATTGGTCAGGGATCACAGAGGTTGCATTAATGAATATAAGAACTCATCCTGACGGACACAAACACACACAAGCGCTGCATATATAAGGCCACGAGGGGCTGAATACGCCTCAGACCGGCTAGTTTAATATCAATCTGTGCTGAAAAATAACTCAATCTTTCTTTCAATTTTCTTTCCAACATCTCCTTCTTTCTTTTGTCTCTTTTTTTTGTGCGTGTATGTGTGCACGGAGCTGAGTCTGTAAGGGAGAGAAAGAGGCTTTTTTCTAGTAAATTGAATTACACAACATTTTGACTTTCAGGCAGGAGAAGGGCAGGGAAGTGCTATCAGCCGTCCCAGATAGCATTGATTAAGATCAATTCGGAGAGAGAGAGAGGAAGAGAGAGAGAGAGAGAGAGAGAGAGAGAGAGAGAGAGAGAGAGAGAGAGAGAGAGAGAGAGAGAGAGAGAGAGAGAGAGAGAGAGAGACAAAGACTGGAAGGCTTCTGTCAGTCCACTAAGAATCAAACTTCCCTGACTGGGTGTGATCAGAGGAAGTGGCTGAGGAGGAGGACTGGGTTTTTAATTAGTGCTGTGGGCTCATCTCATCTTGATTTGTGACGCAGACAAAGTAATCCCTCAGCCACCCCCCACACACACACATGCGGACTGACCACTCCGTCACATCTCTAATGGCTCGATGTTATCTGTCCGGTTGTTCATCCCTCAGTCGTCTGTGCGTTTGTCAGGTCTTTAAATTGCTCATTAGAATATTAACGGTTTTGATGGTGGATTGATCTGCTGTCGAGCTGTAACCAAACATCTATTAGTTATTACTTCATGTAGTTTAGTTTATTACTTAAACTCATGTTTACTGGGTTTCAATTCAATTCATGTTTACTTCTACAGAACTTTTACAATGTAGATTGTGTCAAAGCAGCTTAACATAGAAGCTCTAGAAGATTGAAACTGTTCTCAAAGTTGAAGTTCACTTTAGTTCAGTTGAGTGTGAATATTAAAAGCAATAATAACTGGAGTTATAATTTCATTTGAAACTATACAATACGTTTTAATAAATATTTAATAAATAAGTACAACTTTTTTTGTACATTTATTAAATGCTGCCTTGATGAACAGAATATTTTTATTTAAATTATTAAATAAAATTAATAATAAAAAAAAACTGACCCCAAACTTTTGACCAGTAGTGTATATTGTGCACAATGTCATATTTTTCCAACATCTTGCAGCCCTAATGTGCATAAAATGCAAAATACTCAATATTAACTATGTTGTGTTGCATTAACGCTCCTAATTTTAATAAATTTTAATCAATCAACCTGAAAAACAGTGCATTGTGAATATATAGAACCTATATTTACTGCAACCTTGCAGAATTTGATTGCACATCAACAACAAAAGAATGCTACCATATAATCCATGATTATACAGTTAGTTTCATTTAACTATTTGCATGAACTGGATGCAAATAGTTGTTTTTCCCATGAATTAGTCATCAAACTGACATCACAACAACAAAGGCCACTCAACCCTGTGGCCAACATGCATACATTTGCACAGGCTCTAATAGCATGAACAGGAATGAAAACCTGTGATTAAATCACAATGTCCATTATGAAACCCACAGGTCTGCTGTTTTGTATACACACAGGCCAAACGCACATTTAAACAGCTCTCTGGTTAAGCGATCAGCAGCATTAACGCTCCTATGCTGCACAACTAAAGGCCTCTGCTTTCAAAAGAGTCTTTAGAGCGAGATGATAGTTTCAGCCGAATAAAACTCCACTTCCAAAACCCATTTTCATCTCACTCGCACGGCCTCAGGGTCGATCCCTGGAAAAACACAAGCGGTGATTGGGGATCCTGTCAGATTCAACCACAGGATACAACCGTGTGCGGAGTTTGTCATAAGAAACGTGTGATTTTGTCAGCAAACGGGCGATTCGGGGAAAAGATATCTTGACAGAGGCGCTGCTCCGAATCTCATTTAAAGGCAGCTCTGACACAGAACCGAAGGAGACAAAACCAGCTATTGATCCTGTCCCTGAAAGGCTGAGAGTCTTGTGTAAAAAGCACGATTGCGGTTGAAAAGAGAGGGATGGTGGATGGATAGCGGTAGAGATGTCCTTTGTGCAACAGAGAGGAAGGTTTCAAATCAGAGAGTGGCAGCTTGATGCTCTCACAATGGGGAGCCATGGGAAGGCAGGATCTGACACCCGTGCCCTTAGCAAAGGTTACTGCCTTTTCAAGTGGCCTCTCCAATACACTCCACACACACATACATACTGATACACTCCTCTGCGGTCATCGGGGAAATTTCTTCTAGTGCTGTTCAACGGGATGGAAGTTTAATGTCTCCGATTCATAGTCAAAATAATAAGTGACAGGCAGCTAAAACCCGCTGCTTGCACCACCGGGAAACCACCGGGCAGGATGTCATTGTTGCCTGTCAGATAATCCCCAATATTTAACCCCAGCTCTCTGGGCCGGCCTAAACTTTATTGTGTGTGACAGAACCTCACGTCAAAGCGCAGGCCAGCGTGAAAGTTATACAAGTCATTTATCTAAAGCTAATCCAGTTTAACCGAGACAGGCTTAACATGCTTACGGTTTATTATGATGTCCTAAAATGCCCATTAGCTGCACGTTACATGGTTAAAGCTCAAGGAGGGACAGGGTTTGGATGTAGCGTCTCAGTCTTGACATCTCATACAGTAGACGCACAGTGGGAAGGGGAGTGAGCGAAGAAAACATCTCACTTCAAATTAATTAGAAAATGTTAATGCCAGAATCATTTCGTTGACGAACTGTCAGTATGTTACTACTGCACTAAAAAGGAATAATTCCGTCTTAAAAGTGCTGGATAGCCTGACTGCAGAGATCAATGTTAAGAGAATACTTTATAGGCAAGATTCTATGGAAGCACTTTTAGTTAACTAAACTACTTCCTGAGGAGAAAGGCAACACATTTATTTATGCTAGTGATAGACACATTTAAGCCTTCTAACTCATTTAAAGGGGTAGTTCACCCAAAAATTAAGATCTGCTATCATTTACTTACTCTACCTTGTTCCACACCTATTAAAGTTTATTCCTTCTGTTGAACACAAAAGAAGATATACTAAAGAATGCTGGTTGCTGGCACTCATTGAGATCATTCATTCATTCATTTTCCTTCAGCTTATATATGTCTCTATTTAAGAGGTCGTCACAGCGGAATTAACCAACTATTCCAGTACATGTTTTATGCAGTGGATGCACTTTCAGCCGCAAACTAGTACTGGGAAACAATCATACACACTCATTCTGAATTATTTTATTGAATTCACCTATACCGCATGTCTTTGGATTGTGGGGTAATCTGGAGCAATGTGAACATGGCGAGAACATGCAAACTCCACACAGAAATGGCAACTGGCCCGACAGGGACTCTACTCTGAAAGGTGAGGGGTATTAGCAACCAGCATTCTTCAAAATATCTTCTTTTATGTTCATAAAACAGAAGACAGAATCTTGCAAAGGTTTAAAATGGTATGAAGTAGAGTAAATTATGAGGTGATTTAAAGGGACAGATCACCCCAAAATTTAAATTCACTTGTTCCAGACCTGTTTAAGTTATTAACAAAATAAGATATTTACATTACATATTAAAAACATTGGAGAAAACATCCATTGACATCCGTAAGATTTTATTTGTTCCTACTGTGGAGGTCAATGGCTGCTTTTCCCAGCATTCTTCAGAATATATATTCCGTGTAAGTGTGTGTAAATGCATAAGTACATAGTGCATAAGTGCATAGTGTATAATGTGCCAATTGGTATGCAGCAATAGTCCCATCCCAGCGGCGTCCATCATGTTTTTGGGTCCCCTAGAAACATTTTCGTTGTGTTCTGTTCTTTTTGTGTTGTGAAAAAATGTAGCCTGTTTTTGTAAAATGTTCACGTTGTAGGAAAACGCAGCACGTTTTTTAAAATTTGTTTGCTTAGTGGGAAAATGCAGCGTGTTTTTAAAAAATGTTGCAGCACTTGTGCTGTCAAACTGATGAAAATCTTTACTCAATTTGTAATTGCACATGTCTTCTTAAATTGCAGCATGTTAAGCTCTCTCGGACACCGTAATATATAAAATAATATATATATATATATATATATATATATATATATATATATATATATATATATATATATATATATATATATATATATATATATATATTTTAAATTCATAGAGAACGTATATGGTAACATTATATTGAAACATCTGTTTATATTTTCCAAAACAACTAACCACGGAGTTATAGGAGCAGAAAAATATTAGTCTGTAGACATTTTTTAGATTTTAAATGAGAAAAATAAACATGTGATATGGATGTGATGAAAAAAGTCAGGAAGTTTACAGTATACAACATACTTTGTTGAAATTCTCTAAATTAAACAGCACAACCCAAAAGAAAAAATGATAGTCAAAAGGATAAAAGTTGGCTCACTAAAGAAAAAAAGAATTGATTTTATTTAATTTGACATTTGTTGCATTTATGAGGAAAAAGCTTTATTATGGATGTGACATCTCTCCATTATGGATGTGACAGATGTGAAATTGGCACTTGTGTGATTTTGGTAAATCAATTCTAATTGTTTGAAAACATTAGCAGAGACATATTTGAGTATTTTTAAAGCACTGTAAAATGCTTGCACAAAAAAACGTAGAAATGGTTTCACTATTTTGGCGAAAACTTCATTTTTTTCATGGCAAGGTTGACATTTGTATGGAATTGCTCACATATTACATATAGACCTTTTTCTTGGCTGCTGCATGGAGGGCGCTATAGCGACCAGCATCTTCCGGTAGAATGCTAAGAACTTCCGTTTACAGTGTTTACAACCGGTAATTTGCGCTCGGAAATTGGGTTTCAATAGTGTTTTGAGTGGATTAAGGAGTGTTTTTGTGACACACAACTTTGAAAGGTGTGTATTAAAGCCGTTATAATTTGTCAGAAGTGGTTCAAGCACGCGAGAAAAACGTTCGCCTAATTCACAAGTCTACCGTCATAAATACAGTTTGTGTGTGTGTTTCCCTGGCCTGTCAGCTGTTAGCTCAGCGGCTCTTCAACACACACACACACACACATACACACACGCCACACTTCACTGCATTATAGAGCAAACCAGATTACTGGCATGAAACTTAACAGGTATGTAAGTCATGCAATTTACAAAAGTGACCAATAAAAGTCCGTTACTGATACTCTGCTGGCTGATTTGCATGTTCATTCTAATCACGAGCCGTTTGTTTCATTTAGTGTGTTGTATTTACCACGGTTTGTGTTTTTCTGTCATTTCAAAATGTCAATTTATTTTCACTTTGTCACAGTTATTAAATCAGTGTGCTAGTGAGACAGTACAGGTGACTTTAGCGATGACGATGCTTCATTTAAACAGCAGAAGATGCCGTCTGACAACGAGGGGAAAGAGCCTCACAGCAGTTGTTTTCCAGCCTATTAGATCACATTTTTTAAAATGATCAGTCCAGGAGGTGGTGCTGATTGACAACAGTATCAGTTAAAGAAGATAAATGCAGGTAAAATAGATTAAAACTATCGTTTCAAAGCTGTCCAAATGTGACTGTTTACACGCATCAGCGGCCCGACCGGAGGTTTTTAGCATTCTCCTTGCACATACACGCAAAGCATAATGGGTAATTTTGCGTTCCAAGAAAAAGGTCTATAACAGGGGTCGGGAACCTTTTTTCTACAAAGAGCCATTTCTGATTTGTTTTATCAAATGTATTTTTTTAAAGAGCCATTGGGGGTGTGTATATAACAAAACCTTTATTTATTAATAAACAAAACCTTTGTTTATATTCATGCACAACTCAAAAATAAACAAATATAACGTATCATAATGTATGAACAAAGGACAATTTATAGATTTTTTTTTTCTTTTTGCCATCACCACTCATGAATGTTGTTTGAATTTACATGCACGAGGTTACCATAGAAATGTAAGTTGCTTGCCCTTTATTGGTGTCACGATTCAAGTTAAACCACAGCATCACATATGCGGATTGGTTAAAAGGTAATTTTATTGTAAACTGAGTTCTTATTCATTTTGCTGTAGAAAATACAATAAAAAGGGAATTGTAATTGTATTTTCAATAGGAACCAGATTTCTAGTGACAGTTATAATTTTTTAAACTTTAAAATATTATTGAAGAGAGACAGCTGGAGAGCCACATAATTGTGATCAAAGAGCCACATGTGGCTCCCGAGCCATAGGTTTCCTACCCCTGGTCTATAAGAATGTTGGAGAAAACATATGACCTCCATACTTTTTTTTTTTTTTTTTTTACTGTGAACGTCAATGGCTGTTTTTCACAGCATTCTTCAGAATATCTTGTTTTGTTTTGAAGATATTTTCATTTTTGGGTGAACTATGCCTTTAATAAACAGATATGTTTACATTTTTACACAGTTGTTTTCAGTGGTGCAAAATTTGCTACTAGCAACCATTCCACAACACACCAACACCTCAACTGAAAAAAAAAACCTGAACAGCAGAATTTCTCTGAGGGACCCACAGACTTGGCATTTTCAGCTGGCTGAAACACAGTATTCATCGCATTTTTCTACAGAACCTGCCTTTCTTATGCAGCGTTTTCAGCTGGCTAAATTGCTTCGGTGGGCACGCAGCCTTTATCTCTTTCCATTCTACAGAACCCACCTTCCATATGTAGCGCCATCTCTGAAAACAAAGACAATGTGCTAGATTAATGCGGCAAGAAAACAATATTCCAATTCTTTCACAGGCGAGTGTGATAAATAGCAAGTGACCATGTGAAAACAAGCAAGAACAAAAGAAGCACGAAAGCCCACCTGTCCCCTAGACCAGGTGCCTGCTCTCGACATAACCCAAAGCTCTCCCAGAATTCATTGCATGAGTATCTTGTCAGACCATCTCGACCGGCATTCCCCATTGCGTGATTCCCTCCAGACTCAGTCCGGGCCGAGGCCTAATGAAAAGCAGACCACCGTCCTTTTCAATTCCTCAGGCCCAGCCAGACCGCCACTAAAAGCAATCGACTGACTGAATGGAGTCACTATATCACAATATGCACCTTACGGCGTGCCAGAGACACCGCGTCCTCCGGGAGAGAGCACCGTGTCTGCATTCATCTCTCTTTCTCTCTCAAGAGTTTAACGGCGGAGATTGTGGATGGGGGGGTGGGAGACGACAAGAGGGAAGAATGAAGCTGTGGGATTGTGGGCCGCCTCACATGTGTCTTTTGTCCAGCTCGCTAAAAAGAAGAAGAGAAGAAAGCTGCTTTGGGGGATGAAAAGAGAAGGATGGAAGGAGAAAAAAACGTATGGACAAAAGGAGGTGTGTGGGCACTGAAAGATGTGTTTGAGTTTGTGCGTGTGGATTTGTGTCTGCTCTCGTGCGTTCGTGGGAGGAACTGTTGCGCATGGTTAGCGGCGTGTGTGTATCTGTGAGTATCTGAAGCGCGGCGCTGGAGGTGTGTGTTATCAGCGCTCTGCAGTCGCTGTGTGAGGCGGGCAGGGTTGGGACAAGGGCAGGAACTGGAAGGGCAGGACTGGCGGAGTGTGTCCAGGGAGGGCGGCTCCAGATCCAGGGATACTTCACTTCAGTACACACATACACACACTCACTCACTCCCTGCTGCTAACCTCTAGAGCCCTGACACACTCGCACACACACATCTAAAACTCACTCTCAAAGAGAAGAAGATGATCTTCACTCACGGTCATGAGCTGTTTTATAATGTAGCAAAGCTTTCACTAGCCACTGGTTTTACACGAGGTGTCATAAACAAAACTGGAGCTCTACAAACTTGTTATCAAACCACAAATCTGCACAATGGTGTAATGCATGATAGAACTTAAAGAGGTAGATTTTATTATTGTTTATTCACCCTTATTTTGTCACCCTCCAGTATTATGTGACTTAATTATAGGAAATGTGAAACTGTGATAATAAGCAGCAGATCAACTTAGCTTATGTTTTACATTAAAAGATATTTACTAATCAAAGAATTCTTACAATAAGTAATATGCTAATACTGGGTAATTTTAAACATTTAAACTATTACATACAGAAATGCAATTTTAAAAAAATAAAATAATAATAATAATAATAAATAATAATAATAATAATAATAATAATATATATATATATATATATATATATATATATATATATATACATACACATAAATTATGTATATACATACATACATACACACACACACTCACCGACCACTTTATTGGGTACACCTTACAAGGTTGGACCCCCCTTTGCCCTCAGGACTGCCTTAATCCTTCATGGCATAGATTCAACAAGATACTGAAAATATTCCTCAGAGATTTTGGTCCATATTGACATGATAGCATCACACAGTTGCTGCAGATTTGTTGGCTGCACATCCATGATGTGAATCTCCCGTTCCACCACATCCCAAAGGTGCTCTATTGGACTGAAATCGGGTCACTGTGAAGGCCATGCCACATTCAAAGTCACTTAAATCACCTTTCTTCCCAATTCTGATGCTTAGTTTGAACTGCAGCAGATCACCTTGACCATGTCTACATGCCTAAATGCATTGAGTTGCTGCCATGTGATTGGCTGATTAGAAATTTGCATTAACAAGCAGTTGGGCAGGTATACCTAATAAAGTGGCCGGTGAGTGTGTATACATGTATATATAGGACATATACAACAGTTCTGTCTGGTTCTTAAATCTGATTGGCTGACAGTCATGCATATTCCGGTAATAACAGCACTCGTACAGCCTCCTTACCCTTGTGTATTGCTCCGCCCAACGCAGAGTGACCAGATAAATAAACTCACTACAGTTTGACAAATATTGCTGCTGTTGGCCAACATAATGTACTTCATTGCAAGGAAAGAATGCAAATGCAAGGAAAGAAGACACTTGGAGCTATTAAATATACTATTTAAAAAACAACAACCATTAAATATTGATCACTCAATATTGCTATAAGATGGGGAAAAAAATCATCCTTTAGCAAATAAATAATAACAAAACAAATCAAAATCTTCTTGCAAATTGGAGAGTGACATTAGTTTCTACTGACAACACTTTTTAGCAACCAAATATCATTTGTTAGCTGTTCATTTTCATTGTTGTCAGTTAAAGAGCTTGAGCCATCAACTTAAGTTGGGCGGTATAGTATGACGATATATTTTGTAGTGAAAGTCGATTTCAGGTTTATGGCACATTGCTTTAAAGAAAATGCATGAATAAGAAAGTAAAGCAATAAGCGCTGAAAAAGAACTCAAAGAGGTCCCAATAATAACCAAATACACAAACACAGGAGGTGGTCTGAGTTGAGTTGCACTAAAACTAGTAAAATGGGCACTTGTAATAAGATCAGCAAAACACTGGTAGGTGATCACAATCTGATGACAACCAATATATATATATACAGTTGAAGTCAGAATTATTAGCCCCCCTTTGATTTTTTTTTTCTTATTTTAAAATTTCCCAAATGGTGTTTAACAGAGCAAGGAAATTTTCACAGTATGTCTGAAAATATTTTTTTTTTCTGTATAAAGTCTTATTTGTTTTATTTCTTCTAGAATAAAAGCAGTTTTTAATTTTTTAAACACCTTTTAAGGACAAAATTATTAGCCCCTTCAAGCTATATGTTCTTTCAACTGTCTACAGCACAAACCATCATTATATAATAACTTGCCTAATTACCTAACCTGCCTAGTTAACCTAATCAAACAAGTTAAGCATTTAAATGTCAACAGATATTGGGGAAAAAAAAACAGGAGACTAATAATTCAGGGGGGCTAATAATTCTGAATTCAACTGTAAATACACACTACACAACAAATCACAAAAAATACATATTGCAAAAAATTTGAATTTACTCACCCAATTGCCTTCAGCTTTATCAGAGCTCACCATGGTGGAAAGAACTGCCCAATTGCAGTAAACTAAATGCAAATATTTTATTACAGTGTACATTATTGCTGTATATTACAGCAATGTTTTGATAAGGAATAATTATTTTCATGGGGAGCTAAGATAAATGAAAATACTAACAGATATTGCTTTCTTCAGGAGTTTTACATTTTCAGTTTTTTGACACACACACACAAGCACGCACACACACACTCTCTAAGGCCAAAGCTTAATACACAGAGTATCCTGCAGAGCTAAATGTCACGGTTCTTTGTGGTCGAGGTCACACGTGTTATCAGTGGTAATGTCAATAGTTCAGCCGATTTGTGGGTTGAATGGTGCTGATGGACAGCTGGCAGGTGACTGACAGTTATCAAACTGAATAAAGATCTATAAAACAGCACTATAATAGTTTACCACATCTTTAAAAAAAACAGTCACAAACCTACTGAATTTTGAAAATAGTCAACAAAACAAATAGTCGATAAATTAACTAAATAATAAATAAAAAAAACTAATATTTGAATAAAAGAATACATTTAAATAAAAATTAATACATTGCATAAATTGATATATTTGATTTTAGACCAGTGTTTTAATTAAGTGTTTTTTTGACAAGAAATAAAACTGATATAAAATTTATGTATAGAAAGAGTATAAAACATGAGCTATTAGTGTAACACGGGGAGTGACAGAGACAACTGAAGTTTAGGATCCACGTGCAGGTTTATTCAACGTCAGGAAGGCAATGGTCAACACAGGTGCAAACAGATGTATAAAGGCAATCCAGAATCGTGGTCAATTGTAACAGGCGAGAGGTCAGAAGGCAGGCGGCAGACAATGAGAAAAGTAAACAAAGCAAAGATCAAAACACGGAGAAACAAGACCTGGAGAAACGCGTTGTAATGTCACTATACAGCTAACAAGACTCGGCCAAGGAAGTGATTGTGTGTGCTGTTTAAATAGTGTGTGTAATCAGTCTAGAAGCAGCATCAGCTGTGGGAGTCCAATCAGTGGAGACTTGGAGCAGGTGTGTGTGTGTGGCATGACTGAATTTGTAGTTCATAAGATGTAGTCCATGTGAATGTGAGTGTTTACCAGCGACCTCTGGTGGTTAGATCGCTGGTAATCATGACAATTAAAAAAATAATGTTGATGTGAAAGTACTGTAATGTTATCATTTTAGTCGTACATTTTAGAATGACTCTTTACTCTTGGCTAGTTTAGTATTCAATTCAATTCAGTTCAATTCAATTCAATTCAATTCAATTCAATTCAATTCATGTTTATTTCTATAGCGCTTTTTATAATGTAGTTTGTGTCAAAGCAGCTTAACATGGAAGTTCTAGTAAATTGAAACTGTGTCAGTCCAGTTATCAGAGTATTACTATTATATTATTATTATATAGCATTATTAATAAACTAGCCAATGGCTGTTTGAAGTCTGTCCAGCTAGTGGTTTTAGAATGTAAACTAAATATATAGCTAAATATATAGCTAAAATTATAATGTTACACTACTTTATTAATAATAAACTAGTCAATAGTAACAACAAGTCTGACTCTATGGGACACAAAAAAATGCTGGGTTCCACACAATTCCTTCATGTTGTCTTAAATGTGTAAGTTAACTTAAATGTTTTTTTTACAAATTCAGGTGGATTGAACATAAACAATTAAGTCGTCCCTCCAAAAAATAATAATTGTGTTGGTTCAACTTACATTAAATTAGTAGTTTGAACAAGCAAAAGTAATTTTCTGAGTGTACGTTAAACCTTGTCCAATTACACTTCCCATACAATTCCAATTACCGTCCCATAGATTCAGCCTTTTTTACCAGTGGCTAGTTTAGTAACATTAATAAACTAGCCAAAAGTAACAACTCTGACTCAACAGAACTAGTTCTACTTTAAACCTTGTCCAATTACAGTTATCAAAACCTCACCGAACATCCAGAATGTCCACCATTTAATTTAATGGGAACAGTCTTATCTTATTCAACTTGAAGATAGCAAGCCCACACGAGAATGATCATTAGCTGCTAGTATAAGCTGGCTGTTTTAAGCAGCGGTGGAGAAAAGAACAAAAAACGCCACTGCTTTCCTCTAAAATATGTGCTGACAGAAATTCTGCACCTTGGCTTTCAGCTCAGACAAGTAAGAATTGAGTCCATATTGATCCAAGACACCAACCCACCTGTTCTATAATCTCCTTAACCATAGTTAGAGAGGAAAAACGAGCAGGAAAACACACCTCCCAATTCCCCTTTGTATTGCTGTTGGTTTGTGCAGGTCTGAAAATCGTGGAAGGAGGATGAAGAGAAACTCACATTTCTGATGCTGCTTTCAAGTCCTCAAGGGAAACCTCCTGCTTACAGAAAATCATTAAATCCACATAAAATGTGTCGTTAAAAAACCAAACAAAACAAAAAAAACAGGAAGTGTTTTGAGCTATAGGGTAACAGTATAAAGTGCAAACAATGCATAATTAAATTGGTAGATTTTAAAACAGTACTGCAATCATAACTTGATTATGCATTCATTTTTCTGTTGACATCTCGTATGAACACAGAAAACATATACTATAGTTACATTTTCTATTGTCTACCAAACATGCTCTGTCTTTCTGGATTTTTTTATTCCTCTTTCCCACACTCCCTTTTTTTTAGTCTCTTCCTCTTTCCTTCTCTCTCTCTCCACCTCGGCTAAATATGATTCTCAAGCCATCTACAACAAATTAAGTTTCCCCTCAAACTGAATTTCAAGCTTGGCTGCTTTTGTAGGGTGAGTAACTCACTTTTCATTAATTCTTTTTCTTTTCTACCCAAAAATGATGTACTGTATCACTCGTATTTCTCCATTCCCTGCTCGTTTCCCCCCTCTCAAACCAACCCTGGCCCTAAATTTGGTCCCCGCAAATGGAAGGCAATTACCATGTCAAAAAGCTGCATTTTTAAACTTATTAATATAAACTCTTTTAGAAAGATGCTTAATTCTCCTATTTTGTACTCACCAGCTAGCTGTAAGTAACAACAAGACAATACTATAATAGTATTATACTATATAATAGTAATATACAACAATAATAGTAATAATAACAGTCTTTTAAGGAAAATATCGTTTGAATTAAGTGTTTATTTGCAACACAGGCTCACTGGAAATTCCTTCTACATTTCACTCTACATTTGTATTAAAACACAAAAACAGTTCAACATATGTCTGACTGCAGTTTCTAAGTAGAATGAATGCTATGGGGCAGTATAACGCCAACAACTTTTGCTTCTTTTCACACTAATGATATTCACAGGGACATATTATGAACAAATAAATGATTATTTTAATGCAGATCTTAATCCAAACAAATTCCATAAGACAACTTGACAACTTATCTATGATTTGTAATTGAATATGTATCTCTATATAAACAACATTTAACCTCTTAAGGCCCAATGTGTTTTTTTACTTGCATTTTTTATTTCTGTTTGCTATTTGGGCTTATTAGAACCTAATTAGAATAAAAACCTAAGTATCATCTTTTGATACAATGTACTCTTAGAGAAAAATTATGTCTATATATGTGGGCTCGATGTCCGAATTTACTTAAAACACTTTTTCCTGAATTTTCTTTAATGCATATTTAACATAGAATTTTAATTTTTTTTTAACTTGCTTTGGCTATAAGAGAGTAAAAACACCCCCCCCCCCCCCCATTTTGGACAGTTAAAATAGTGTTTGGGACATTTCATATTCTGCAAAACAAAATATAAAACATTCAAAGTATTTTAAATAGCCACTTAAGAGCTAAAATGTGCTGTCCACGTATGTGACCACTCAAGCCCTAGAAGGTTATGGTGTAAGGCTCAGTAGTTTACTTTGTATGGTACAAACGCAGAGAGCTTCAAGTCCGGTGAAGCATGGTTCTACAAAAGAATAAAAAAGCAATGCAAAATCAAGGTAAAAATATGTGGTTGCAGTGAACTTTCCTCTGTTACGTTTGATTTTTAAAACACTCTTGGTTGGGATTATTCATTCATTAATTTTCTTTTTGGCTTAGTTCCTTTATTAATTTTGGATCGCCACAGCGAAATGAACCACCAACATATCCAGCATATGTTTTACGCAGCGGATGCCCTTTCAGCTGCAACCCATTACTGGGAAACATCCATACACACTCATTCACACACATACACTATGGACAATTTTGCTCACCCAATTCAACCAATTCAATGCATATCTTTGGACTTTGGAAAACCAGAGCACCCAGAGGAAACCCATGCGAACACGGGGAGAACATGCAAACTCCACACAGAAATGCCAACTGACCCAGCTGAGGCTTAAACCAGCGACCTTCTTACTGTGAAGCGATCGTGCTATCCACTGCGCCACCCTGATGCCACAGGATCACTGGTAGACGATCTGGCTTCTTGTGGAGGTGTACAAGAAGGATGTGTATCTAAAAATCTACTACCCTTATGCTGCGTTCACACCAGATGTGGAACACCCGAATAAATCCCGATATTTATGCTTAAATAGACGAGTGAACATTCTGAGTTTACTCGCTTCATTCGTGCATCAAATTCGCTTCATTCGCGCATCAAATTCACTTCACAATAGACGTGGATTCATGTCATAAGCAGAGCTTCTGTCTGGCTGGTGACTCTAGCTTCATTGCTAAAAGGCTAACATGGATTTTAATGAAAAAAATAGCTGTGTTTATGTGCTTTAGGAAGGCTGAAAAACAGTGTATATTCGTTCGACACTGTGTCTGAGTTCACTAGATCCTTTCAGAGGTATAACCAGCTCTGTGTGTTCATCAACTCTTCCAGAAACTATACTTGGATCATGGAGGCTTTAAGCTGTGCTTCTGACTAAGCCGAGGCCAGTTTGATGAATTGTTGCCTGGTGTCAGCAAAAGGATTTTCCCTGGGGACGCTAACAACAGGCACAACATCATAATCACTCCCCTACACGAGCAAGCTTATGATTGGTTCAGATTTTCCAAATCAATTAATTCGCGCCAACTCATTTACGCGAAACGTGTCGCAGGATGTCTATTTGTGTCTTTGCATTGACTTAACATGTAAATCACTCACGCTTGACGCTTTATCCTTGTCTGGTGTGGATGCAGCATTAGACATATTTCAAATTCGCTAAAATTTTAAAAGAACCTAGTGCAGTGGTTCCCAAGAGGGGGATTCCGGCTTACAGGCTCACAGGCCCTAGTCATGTCATATTTAAAAAATTTTTTTAGTAAGGGACAATTAGGAGAACGATCATGTTGCTGACCAAAAAAATTGACACATTTGTAATTTACTCTCCCCCAAAAAAAGACAGAGTCTCACTAATTCACCTTCAGCAGCTAATTGTAATGACCCAAGCATACTTGACCCAGGTGAAGAAGCTGGAAACATTTCGTGTCACAGCACTAGCAACAATGAAAACAGGAAATACTAAGATAGTTACCTGAACTATGGTTTTATTCCATTTTTATTACAGCAGAGCCCCTGACTCAGCCACAGTGCATTATCTGCACCAAAGTTCTTGCTAACGAATGCATGAGGCCGTCTAAATTAATAAGACATTTGCAGACGACTCATTCCCAATACCGCAAGGTGAACCCAATACAAATGGCCTACTGATGTTTTTTTTTTATGCTTTACATTAGGCTGTTATTTGTGCATAAACATATCTAGATATAGTAATAAACACACCGTTTGTTTGAAAACAACCGTTTTTGGGGGGCCTTACAATATTTACCGGGGGGAAAAGGGGGTCTCAGGCAAGAAAAGGTTGGAAACCACTGCTCTAGTGGATTTATTTATTTGAAATGTGCAACAAAAAGCACGAAGAGCAACTTATTTTACATTTTGCAAAAATGATTTTGATTTGGACATTTCTGAATTTAGTATTGGCCACGCAGTGGTGCAGTAGGTAGTGCTGTCGCCTCACAGTAAGAAGGTCGCTGGTTTGAGCCTCGGCTGGGTCAGTTGGCGCTTCTGTGTGGAGTTTGTATGTTCTCCCTGCGTTTGTGTGGGTTTCCTCTGGGTGCTCCGGTTTCCCCTACAGTCCAAAGACATGCGGTATAGGTGAATAGGGTAGGCTAAATTGTCCATAGTGTATGCATGTGTGTGAATGAGTGTGTATGGGTGTTTCCCAGTGATGGGTTGCGGCTGGGTAAAACATATGCTGGATAAGTAGGTGGTTCATTCCACTGTGGTGACCCCGAATTAATAAAGGGACTAAGCCGACGAGAAAATGAATGAATGAATGAATGAATAGATGAATATTTTTCTAGTTCACCGAAAACACTTATTTAGGTTCTTTTAAAAAGAGCTATACACAGTACTCCTTTTTTCTTGGAGTTCAGGATATATTCTCTTTTTCCACCACCATAGCTGTTTTCTGCATTATACCCCATCAGCCCTTTGACCTGAATCTGAAAGTTGGAGGCCTTGTGAGATTTCAGGATGCAGGCTTTAAAGAGTGACGGTATACCGGGAAAGAGCAGAGCGGCCCCCGGCTCCGTTTAAACCGGACAGAGTTAAGTGACAGATATGAACCCACACTGGGAGATAACCCGGTGTCAATAAATCCCCTTTCTCCTAACCAGATCCATCTGCCGACCTCTGCATAACAAACAGCTCGCAAAGCACTTCCAAAATATTGAAACAGAGTTAAGCCCTCAAGGTGTGAGCCATTTCAATTTCAAAAAATAAATATTATCTCTGACTAAGCAAACCTTGCATTACAATGAGGATTCTTTTTTACTGTTTCAGGAAGATGAAGGATTCCTCTCCGCAGACGAAGAGAAGTCGCCGTACCTGCCGGTCATATTTCTGCCCTCTCCGTCCACGCCGGCTTGATAGGCCCCCCGTTTGCTTTTATCTTATTACGGCCTCAAGAAAACAATATTCCGCTGTACTATTGCAGTCGGCCCTCTTTCTGTCTTTTTCCATTTTCCGCTCTCTCTATTTCTCCACACTCCATCCTCTCTTTATTACGGTCCTCCATATCAGCTAGATGATTCCTCTGCTGCTGATATGGGAGTCTCAATATGCAATAAAGCAGCGGGATCGCCTACCGAAGGGCCCATTGGTCTCGATAAAAGGGCGGCTCGATAAAACGGGGTCACATCAAAGTCTTTATCTTCCATCTAATGTAAAATAACCACCCTGCAGTCAAGCTCGGGTCACGACTTATCCGTGGCGCGATCCAGAGTCAGATTTGTTAAGCGGGAGCATTCACACTGTTAGGTGCGAATGGAAAAGACAGCTTTCATTTGACACCGGTGGATAAAACGGTGACCCCTGGTGCTCCGAGAGACCCTCTGTCAAAGGTCAAACCCCGATGGAGAAATATTGTTAGGCTTATGGATGTTTACCACACCAAACGGCTGTGGTGAGACAGTTAAATACATCTCAGGCTTATAAACAGATGTGAAATGTTTGCTGCATTTAACACGTCTTGAAATACAGTATGTTATGGTACAAAATGTTATTTTATTCTTGGCCTTTTGCCACTCGTATTGGCAGTAATAGCATGGGAAGTGTTGTGGGGAATGATACTGGAAAATGACAAGAGCAAAACTCAACAGCCCTGCCAAGGGAAACGTTGTTGGAGCAGCACATGTTATTATTATTCAGCTCAACTTTGGCTAGGTAACATTCAAAACTCACTTTAGAGGATCCTGTAAAGCTCCAGTTAACTATAGACGTGTTTAAATGAAGCAAATGGTATGGTAAAGTCATGCAAGAAATTCATAGGGTTCATACACATTTTTACTACTAAAATTTCATGACTATTTCATGACTTTCAAAATTTTCAGGTAAATATTCAGGCCCTAAGTCTTCATGTCATGTCAATGTACACATAGTTAATAAGAAAAACAAAAGTATGTTCAAACTTATTACAAAATGTGACAATCTATGCAGTTTATATTTATTTTTTTTTAGCTGTACAATAGCTTTTAGGAAGTATCTTGCTATCTGTGTGAAATTTTTAGAAATGTTGGCTTGTGATTTCACAAGACTTCATTCATTCATTCATTTTCTTTTCGGCTTAGTCCCTTTATTATTCTGTGGTCGCCACAGCGGAATGAACCGCCAACTTATCCAGCCTTTGTTTTATGCAGCGGATGCCCTTCCAGCTGCAACCCATCACTAGGAAACACATACACACTTATTCACACACACATACACTATGGACAATTTAGCCTACCCAATTCACCTGTACTGCATGTCTTTGGACTGTGGGGGAAACCGGAGCACCCGGAGGAAACCCACGCGAATGCAGGAAGTTAACAAGACTTATATTAATCAATTTTAATAGTATACTATTATATTAAATAGCCTTTAGCACCCACAGTATCGTCCTTTTGTAGTTAGAGATTGTTTCTGAACACAACACTCAAAATGCAGCTTAAACTAAGTGAGCGAAAGAGAAGTGCAGCTGAAACTGCAAGTTGCTTTTTTTTTACCCCACACAAAAAAACTTCACGTGAAGGGTTGGACATTTAAAATTTACCCAATGTTATCATCTCAAATATACCATGGTTTCCGCTACATTCATTTTTCCATGGCGGGGCGCCACAACAAAATTGATCCCGCCACGGCTACATTACAGCTTCTCATTCAAAACATTCAGTCGTTTTTTTTTAATAGTGGGTTATAATCGCACCAAAACATATTGAAAGGTAAATGAATGTAACCGTAGTACTGCTGTGCGTTATTTGTTTAACCCTTTAAGGTGACATGCTGACTGACTGACTGGCTGACTGACAGGTGCGTGATGCGTGAGGCCAGCAAACATGGCAAATTGCCGTTTAATTTTGCTTCAGGACGCATTAATATCGCTCTGTATAGGTCTATTGGAGACATTCATAAATATTCCTAGCAAATCTAATAAATATCGGAGACATACTTGTTACATAAACGCACTAAATCGCACTTCAGCAGCGTTGATTTGAGAGCACACAAGAAGATCTGCGCTTGAGCAGTGTGTATTTGAGGGGGCGTGCAAGAAGTTTTGTGCATGAGCAGAGGAAATCAGCATGCAAGCAAAGAGATTTGCATGCAGTAGGCTATTACATAAATGCGATCTCGACTTGTAATACTGCGCTCATGACATTTGTCATTGAAATAACGCTACAGGCGTTAAATAACGTCCACAGCTGGAAAAATCCTAGAGAAAAAAAACTATAATAAAAAAACTCCTTATGATTCTACAATCACTAAAATCCTGGCATGACAGTTTGTTTCTTCTTAATTCATTTATAACCAGTTATGTACACAGGCGGTTTATGTTGTTTACGTATCTGATGTTGTTAAATTAATATTGTTATATTGTGTAACCATGATATTGTTCATTATTTATCACTGTGACACAATGACACTGTGCACCTTCTGAATATGAGTTTTATTTCTAATGATTACTGCAAATTTTTATAAAAAAAAGTCTGTAAAAGATCAACCATTGCTACAATATATTTATGGCAAAGTTCTGGACATATTCATTCATTCAGTTTCCTTCGGCTTAGTCCCTCTATTAATCAGGGGTCGCCACAGCGGAATGAACCACCAACTTTTTCAGCATATGTATGAATTGGCCAGCCCAGTCACCAGACATGAACATTATTGAGCATGTCTGGGGTAAGATGAAGGAGGAGGTATTGAACTTGAATCCAAAGAATCTTGATGAACTCTGTAAGTCCTGCAAGAACGCTTTCTTTGCCAATTCAGATGACTTTGTTAATAAGTTATTTGAGTCATTGCAAAGATGTATGGATGCAGTCCTTCAAGCTCATGGGAGTCAAACACAATACTCATTCTTTTTCCACTGCACCATGACTTTATATTCTATACTGTACATTATTTCTGTTAAGTGACAAGACTTTTGTCTAAGCAAAGTCAGACCTTACTGTGCTAATTAAATAATTAAAAGTCAAGGCATGACCATACTTTATTTGGGTGAAATAAGCGTAATCTAGAAGCCTTTGCCTATTATTTGTTGTTCCTAAAACTTGGATAAGCAATAAGACTTTTGTCAGGTAGTGCAAACTAAATATATACCATTTGCATTCAATTCACTCGCTCACTTACTATCCTTCGTCTTAGGCCCTGATTTGTCAGGGGTCACCACAGTGAGATGAACCACCAACTGCTCTGGCATATTTTTAATGCAGCATTCCTATTACTTCCAACTATTAAATCAAAGGCTGAAATGAAAAAAAAAGAGAGATACTTTCAGTATTTCTGGACACCTAAGCAAATCTGAAATACGATGCAGGCTCTAAATTCGGTTTTCGCCAACAAAACGAGAGACTAAATTTGACAAAACCCGACAAAAGAATCACTCTCGATTGTGTGAGACTGATGATAGGATTTACACCCACTGTTTGCGAGTCCTCAGATAATAGAGTCGGTGACAAATCAAGAGAGACTGGTCAGCTCTTGAGAGGACAATACCAGACAGCTGGTGGAGAGCTCTTCAAATGACTAAACCTTTTGGAACAAGCATTCGCAAAAGATTTGACAAGTAAACAGCAGCACAAATGAGAGAGAGAGAGAGAGAGAGAGTGGCCGTGTGATGGAGGAGGACTCCATTTCTGCTTTGCAGTCCATAAACAAGCAGATTTCATGCGATTATCCATCACTGTTTCACAGCTCACGGATTCTGCCTCGTCTCCTTCTCATCCTCCTCCCTTTTCTGTCTCTTCCTTCTCCGCCCTCCCTCCATCTCTCCAGTCCGACTTTGACCTTCTCTCTTCACGCAAGGCAGAACTGCTATTGATTAAATCTTGGCACGGGGTGTACAAACACGGAGATAAACCTGGGCGTAAAGTGAGAGATGGAGAGAAGCATGAGGGCCAGAGACGCGTCCGTCCAAGGAGCTTTCCATCCTTTATTCCTGCTAACAGGCTCCTGAACAAGATCCCCCACTGTTTGTCGGTCTGCAGGGGCTCCGGTGACCATTAGAACAACAAAAAAAATGACCTTCCTCCACTCTTCAGATTCAGCGCTCCGCTCCTCTCCTCCCTCGTTCTGTCCGTCTCACAGCCGGCAATACTTTCCCCATTTTTCAGACTTTTAAAAAGGCCTATGGAGTCATTCCGATCACACAGAGAGCAATGAATGTGTATGGATGTGACGGCCACATGTTCTGCTGACACTCGGAGATCCAATTATTCTAGAGGATTCTGAAGTTATTCTTATAGGTTCTGTGGGAAGTATGAAAATATGGATTTAAATAGATGTGCTCATGCAATGAGCTGAAAAATATTTTCCATGTAGATGTTATAGACACGATATGTGTTGTATACTACTCTTTGCTATAATTATTCTTATTTACATATATATATATATATATATATATATATATATATATATATATATATATATATATATATATATATATATATATATATACATATATAACACACTGTTAATAAATGCTTTTTGCGCTGCTTAAAGGGATAGTTCACTCGAAACTGAAAAAAACAACAACAACAACTCAATATTTACTCACCCTTGTGTGAAAACAAATACCATGGAAGTGAACGGTTTGAGCTTTCTTTAATATATTTTCTTTTGTATTTTACAGAGTGAGTAAGTGATGACAGATTTTCCTTTTTATGTGAACAAACACAAGGAAGATATTTTGAAGAATGCAAAAACCTGTAAGCACTGACTTTAATAAAAGGACACAACAAATACCTTGGAGGTCAATGGCTCTAGCTTTCTTCATAATATCTTCTTTTGTTTAACAGAGCAATTAAATGACAAAAGATTTTTTTAATGTGAACAAACAAGGAAGATATTTTCAAGAATGTTGAAAACCTGTAACCACTGACTTTCATAAAAGAAAAAAAAAACTATAGAAGTCAATGGATCTAACTTTCTTTAAACTATCTTCTTTTGTGTTCAACACAGTGAGCAAATGATGACAGATTTTTTTTTATGGTTCTGTGAACGCACAGGATGAAGATATTTTGAAGTATGCTGAAAACCTTTAACCATTGAATTTCATAAAGGGAAAAAACAAATATCATGGAGATCAAGTTTAAGCTTTCTTTAAAATATCTTCTTTTGTATTTAACAGAGTAAGTAAATGATGACAGACTTTTCATTTTTTACGTTAACGAACACGAAAAAGATATTTTGAAGAATGCTGAAAACCTGTAACCACTGACTTTCATAAAAGGAAAAAACAAACATAGAGGAAGTCAATGGTTCAAGCTTTTTTTAAAAACATTCTTTTGTGTTGAATAAAGTGAGTAATGATGTAATTTTACGTGAACAAACACAAGGAAGATATTTTGAAGAATGCTAAAAATCTGTAACCATTGACTTTCATTAAAGGAAAAAGCAAATACCATGAAAGTCAATGGTTCAAGCTTTCTCTAAAATATCTTCTTTTGTGTTTCGTTTAGAGTGAGTAATGATGACAGATTTTTTATTTGTACATGTTTTTTATGTGTTTTTACGTGAACAATCCCTTTGCAACACAATATTTCTGAATGAAATGTGGATATCTATTTGCTTTGAGATCTGCGAAAGGAATGGGCTATTTGAATGGTAAAGTCCTTATTATAATAGAGGTGAGACCTCTATTACATGGAAGACTATTTATAGAGAAGGACCTCTATTACAGGAAAGTGCTCTTCAAGAAATTATGCATAAATCTCATAATCTAGATTTATGTCTTTAAGTTAGTGTTATGAAGTCATCTAAAAATTGAAACATAGATGAAAAGAATGTTCACAGTTTAATATTAAAGAAAAACTAATAAACGTCACTAGCAAGCAAACAAACAAACAAGCATACTAAGGAAAAACAATAATATTGGTTGATATGTTATAACCAATACATGAAGTTTGGTGAAGGATAAGTCATGGTTCGGGGTTACATTCAGTATGGGAGCGTACGAGAGATCTGCAGAGTGGATGGCAACATCAACAGCCTGAGGTACTGTATCAAGACATTTGTGCTGCCCATTACATTGCAAACCAAAGGAGAGGGCAAATTATTTAGCAGGATAGCGCTCCCTCTCATACTTCAGGCTCCATATCAAAGTTTCTGAAAACAAAAAAGGTCAAGGTGCTCTAGGATTGGCCAGCCCAGTAACCAGATATGAACATTATTAAGCATGTCTGGGGTAAAATGAAACAGAAGGCATTGACGATGAATCCAAAGAATCTTTCAGAGTCCTGAAAGAATGCTTTCTTTGCCATTCCGGATGATTTTATTAATAGGTTTTTTTGTGTCATAGCAGAGATGTATGGATGCAGTTGTCCGAGCTCATGGAAGTCATACACAATATTCCTTCTTTTTCCACTGCACCATGACTTTATATACTAAACTGTACACTCTTTCTCTTAAGTGACAAGACTTTTGTCTAAGCAAAGTCAATCCTCACTGTCCTAATAAAATAATTAAAAACCAAGGCATGATCATATTTTATTTAGGTAAAATAAGTGTAATCTAGAGGCCTTTGCCTTTCATATACAGTGGGTGACACTTTAAAAAGAGCATTACCGTTGCGAGTGGTACCGCTCTAAAGGAGTAAGAATGTGTTTTTATGTATAACCGTAGTTTACGACTATGGGTCACAAAGGATGCGAGCGGACAGAAATATACAGTAGCTGTAAATACTCTGCTACTTGTAAATGAAGATGAAACAATGAAACAAAGCATTATAATTTCTTCATTTATCATGAAAAACTTGTTAATAAGCTTTATTATCATTGTAAACTTGTAAAGTGAAATGAGGATTCATTTTGGAAAGTAAAATTTAAGAAATAAAAGACAACTAAAATGAAAGTACAAACATACATCCAAATAAGTAGGCCTAAAAGAATAATTAAACAAATAAATAAAACAGTGTTTTAGCCTAATTATAGAGAGATGTACAGTGTTTGCTATTTTAAAGTGAAAGGACTAGGACAGCTAATAAATAAGCATTTTCATTTATGATTTCATTTACAGTTTTCTGTAAGTCACTTTTGATACCAAATGATCAACTAGAACTTGTTGTTCCTAAAACTTGGAAAGGCGACAAGACTTTTGTCAGGTAGTGTACATTCGATTTATAGATATATTTAAAAAGATTTATGTATTAGATTGAAATGCTATAGTCGATCTATACTATAACCAATAAAAAATTTCATATTGTGAATTCAACATGGTAAACATGTGTTAAATGCAAAGAGTACATTCTTTTTGCAACTTATTTGAAACAAATTACACAATCCAAATATGTAATAAACAAAGACACAATGATATGCTCAAATTCTATTTAAAAAGAGTTCAGCTGAAAAGATAAATCTCCGATATTTGTTATCTCCACCTTTCATTGTAGTGCTCCACCATAAACAGCATCCTTTTATGATGCCGTCAACTAACAAACATGAAAGCCGCTTTCTGATAGGCCAGGAGAAATAATTCATCTCTGTCAACTAAACGTCTGTTTTACGGATTTATTAAGAGAATTTCATTTTGCCTCCAGGCTATTCTTGTACTTTTGGCTCTTACTGATGAAACATGAGAAACCTAGCACGGCTCAAGGGTGCAACTGTGAGACGGCCATTAAAGAGCCAGTAATCACACACGCACGCACGCACACACATACACACACCTTCCATTTGAGGAGCTGTTATTAAACTTACTACTATAAGTACACTCACAGAAATGATTCATGGCAGAGTTAGTTTTTATGCATTTATATCTATTTAACTTTATTTAAAAACTAATATTTTTAAAATCTATACATTAAAAGTAAATATACTCTAAAAGATTTAATCAATTATACAGTTTATTTAATGCAATTAGTTAATAAATACTAACATTGTTTGAATAATAAGAGTTATAAAACAAACAAGATTCTGTTATTTAAAGTTTATGTGATTGGTTTTCATCAAAGTTATGAAAAAAAATCAATTTGGAAACAGGAAATGACATCACTTTCGCTGGACACAAGCCCTCAGGATATTGTGGGAATCCGTCACACACATGTTGGTAAGTAATCCGAAACATCCTTTGTTGTATGGCTCCTGTTCTAATTATTTTTTTTATTTAGCATCGAGTGTATATAATATTAATCCATTTATGGTGAGTTTTATGTAGTTTGTGATTTTTTTAAACGGTTTTATCGTACATTGGTTTACCGGAGAATACAGATGCCCGTTAGAATCATAACTTCAGTAAGCTTAGCCAAACAACTTTAAAATGCATCAATTAATCAAATTAACCCCGAAAAGAACTTAAATTACACTTTCAGTTTTTATCGTACAGATAAGAGCAATACATCAATCCAATCTGTTAAGTGTCTACTTTTTTTTTTTGTACACTTACAATAACAACAAAAGTGTGTGCTTTTGCAAAATAAGGAAAGTAAACAGTGTACGCATTCTTTCTGTCTCTTCGTGAACCGTTTTAGCGTCACTAAAATGATCTGAAACTCCGCGAAAAATAAACACACAGACATGAGACATATATCTGCAGAAAGCTTGACGTGTCTACTTTTAAATGCAGCGAGTGCATGTTGAAAACAAATATTGTTTGATAACGTAATCAGTGTGAAGCCAACACTATGTCCAGTTTCTCAGTCTGAGCTCATTATTTTTAATGCGATCCCGCCCACGAGGCGTTGTTATTACCATGTGAGACGCGTGCGACATGAACACTGGTCAGAAAAAACTGCGGAATCTCCACGAATACATGAGATATACATGAGAGACATACCTGCATAAAGCTTGGAAGCTGCACTTTCCAACTCATTTTGAAAACAAATGTTGTCCCGCTTGGTTGTCCCTCTAACTCTCTCGGCAGAGCACGCAGCACGCCCACAAACAAACACAGCGCGCTGGCTTGAAAGATCATTAAATTTTCGTTCTCAGGAATAAATTGGGATTATGACCTATTGAACCTCACGAGACCACCGTGATCTGATGCTGCTTTATTCAGAACGTGACGCATGTTATACGTGTTATTTATTGAAGTTTGGAAAGAGTTAACTAAGACTGCGATTATTTTGGCCAAAATATATATAAAAGTTCTTAATATTTCAGATCAAAACTCAGGTGTGTTTTAATCAGCTTTGATCCTATCCGAATCACCCTTTCTTCTGCATTAACCAATTTATGCTGGTGCAAGGTGGTGAAAGAAATTAAATTACAATTCAACAGAGTCATAGATGTCTATTTATTAAAATGTTTTTCTTCTCAGCCGAGCTGGACATCCTGAGGTTACAGTCAACTCTTTGAAGAATAAACGAAGAGGCCAGGAGAAGCCTGCTGCTAACGTGAAAAAGCCCAGGAAGGCAGAAGTTAATTTCTGTCCAAGCATGCCCAGTGGTGAAAAAAGAGAGAGTATGGAGGCAAAAAGAGTGGCTTTACTGACAGAAGTAAAAAAGAAGAAAAAAGATAAGGCTGAGATCAAGAAAATGATGCAGCATACTTTTTCAAGGAGGCAGGAGGTTCTTCAGGAGCCAGCAATTGCAGAGTTTGTAGACAGATGGCCGGCACTTTTTGACATCTGTGAGGTAAGTGTGAAGTGTAGTAATTTGTTCTATCAATGTTTACAAACATTTAAAATCAGTATCCTATGTGTTGTCTTTTTCAGATCAACTTTGAATTTATGCGACTGACAACTGTACCTCTGACCTCCAAATTCCTTGGAGAACTGGACTGTCACTCTGGCAAACTGATAGAGATTTTTAATGCCAAAGGTGGTGCTGCAGGAAGAAAGATCAGCGCCATAATGGCCCAGATGAATAATGTACGTGTTTGTCTAATCTGATAAATATATGGTTTGTGTCATCTGTGAAGCTTGCGAAGCTCATATGTCAGTTTTTTTCTCTGACTTCTGACGTTTGTGAGCTTTACTGAGGTACCTAGCAAAAACAAAATTTTACCAAGATTTTTTTACCTAATTTGTAGTATAAAATATCTTAAAACACTTCCATAAAAATTAATAATTTATATAAAACAATATCAGTGTTATCGAAACTTGCTTTTAGCATTTTATACTGTAAAGCCTTGTATATAGAATAATAAAATTAAACAACAATTAAAATTAACTGAAATCAATGGGAGTTTACTTGCTTGATAGAAAGATCATCTTATTTTAAGGAGCCTGAAAATGAGTTTCCATAACAAATAAACTTTATAAGATTGTTAGTTTTTGCAGTGTAAAACAAGGTGATTGGTGTGGTCAAGAAGAGAAATGTCTTTGAATCTGTTGGCTTTTAACAGAATGAAGATGTCAATGTGAGGCGAGATTGTGTGATGAGCTGTCTGAGCATCTATCTCAATGAAGACCTGGACACACTTGTTAAAGAATATGTGGTATGTATCAGAATAGTGTGCCAGTAATTTTTCCATCTAGATAATATGGATTGTTCATGAGAATGGAATGGACATGAGGACACATTGACCACCAGTATTTCAACATTGAGTCCATTGGGTTGTTTTGAATAAAAAAAATCATGCAAGGTAATTGGTGGTAGAGCTGTCACTCTGAGGGAATTAAATCCGCTTGGTCCAGAGGAACCTGAAGATGAAGTTGTCCGGGTTCTGGCACCCACATGCCCCTTCTCCGCCAGAAACAACAATCCTCGCCTAAACAACAAGGTGATGACACAGACATTTCCTAGTGCTCATGAAACTGAAATGATTTTACTGCATTGATATGATTTTGGAAATGTTTATTAAGAAGTGCCTTGTATCACCAGGATGCATGTTCTGGACTGTCTGCTTACGAACTCAAGCGCCTTGAGAACATCGCGCAAAAGGAAGCCTTTTTGTCGTCTCTGAAGATATGGCAAGTATGTGGACATTTTAGTAAAAGACTAATCAGCTGTTTTCCATTTCATTTGCCCTCTCCCTACCTCAGTCTCCACCCTACTCTCCTCTTAGTCTCTTTTTCTCTCCCTCCTGCTCTTTCACTGTTGTCCCCCACTGTACGGTCCTTCTCCTTTCTTTCTTTTGTATTTAATTGTTATCTTACAGGTGTAACATAGATTTTAAAAATATGTAAAATTAGATTTTGGTGGATTCTTGTATTTTTCTTTAAAATATAGTTTACAAAATATTGTAATTTCTGTCTTCATCCATCAGCACACCTTTTAGTATAATTATGGTTGCTGTCTATACAGAAAAACAAGGGGATAATTATTCTCTAAAAAAGTGGAGGATCTGAGTCAGTGAAGCCAAAGCCCAATGCCAAAAGGTAAATAAAGCAGTACAATTAAAAGCATGGATCTTTTTACTGTTGGGGCTAATGGATGTGGAGTAAACTCTATCGTTTTATGTAATGATAGGAGCTTTATAGCAGTAAGTGACGTCATGGTGCACCTGCGGTTTATTAGAGTAATTTCATTGGAAGAAACCGCTTCATCAGGATGGAACTCTTAAAGGGATAGTTCACCCAAAAATGAAAAGTTTGTCATCAATTACTCACCTTCGTGTTGTTCCAAACCCGTATCACCTCCATTCATCTTTGGAACACAAATTTAGATATTTTGGATTTAATCCGAGAGCTTTCTGATCCTCCCATAGACATCACTGAAAATGCACATTTAAAGTCCACAAACATAAAGTCTTTATTTTTATAATTTTTTCAGCCAAAAAGTATTCTTGTTGCTTTATCATGTTCAAATTGAGTGACCCATGTCACATGGACTACATTAACTATGTTTTTAGTAGGTTTGTGTAATTTGAATGTGCACTTTCAGTGGTGTCTATGGGAGGATCAGATCCAAAATATCTTGATTTGTGTTCTGAAGATAAACAGAGCTGATATGGATTTGGAACAACACGAGGGTGAGTAAAAATTTTATTTTTGGGTGAACTATCCCTTTAAGTTTCAGGCTTGATGGACATACTACACTCATCCTGACTTGATTGTCAGATTATAAATTGTTACATTGGCAGAAAGGTGCACAGCATTCATGAGAAGCGTCTCCATTTTTAGTTAACTTTTTTTAACTGCATTTTTTTGTGGCAGGTTAACGGCTTCATTGGAAGAAAAATCTCTGCAGTCTCCCCGGAAATCCCTCCGTTCTAAAACAGAAAACCTCACCCCAAGTGAAGGGTTGACCCATAATCAAGTGAGAACAAGACTAATACTTGGATAATTTTCAGATATTATATAGTTGTTGTTACATTAATAGGAAATTGCACAACTGGAGATAAAAATGCATTGGGTTGTTGTTAACTTATTATCCACAGCCTTGTGACTTTTATTTTTCCAGGCTTTTAGGGGGTGATCAGGTCTTAAGGTCATTATCCTGAACTTGCATCCATTCCGTTCTCATGAATGCATATATGCTGTGTGCTTTAATGAAAAGATGTATGTATGTGTACGTGCATGCGTGTGTGTGTAATATTATAAGTGTGTGTTTATACATTCCAGGACATTGAATCCAGAGAGGCAGAGGAAGACATGGCAGGAAAGACCATGGGCATCTACAAAGTACAATCAGAGGATCATGGTCAAGGTGATGGACGCTTCACTGATGTCCGTGTTGTGCTGGAAGGTGTGGAGGTTCTCCACAACCTGCAGAGTGTCACTCATGCATGCGTTATGTTATATGGCCTGATCTACGCGCTCAATTTGAACTACCCTAAAAGCCTGAAGTGTACATTTGAGGTGTACCAAAAAATCCTGATGGACCTGGACTCAACCAAGCTTTCCCCGAAAGTACAGACACTGGACTGAAAATGGACTGGACTGAAAATGGATCTCGGAGTAGTTTTATTTTTTATTTATTTATTTTTTAGGGTGTCCAAGCAGTCATGTGATGTTCGAGTGTGGCTGTGTAAGTGGGTTCATATGGATGGTTTCCTAAATGTTGGCTGATGTTAACTTGGCTCAATCCAGAGTTTTGTATCAAAGACAAATATAAATAAATCTGGAATTTTCCAGTTGGTCTATTTCAATGTGATGCATTGTTTAATTTGGTTTAGTATATAAGCATACATTAAACATGATTCAAATAAATGTTATTTATCTTTTTTAGTTACCCCGATTTAGTTCTCTTAATTATTATGCAATTTATACAATAAACTTTGTGTATTTTAAATAAATACACTTTTTATTATTAATTTAGAATAATTACATTTTACATGAACTAATTACGTAAACCTGAGGATTATGCATTTAAAATAAATAGGTTTTATTATCCTTATGAAAATAAATAGCATAAAGATTATTTGGTAGATTTGTGTTAAAATTATGAAAAAAATATAAATGGGAATTTGTCATGTAATAAAATTACATAAATCTTAAATTTTGGATGAAATATTTCTGTGAGTGTACTAGCCACCGGTGACGGAAGATAAAAAAAAAAAG
The DNA here is from genome assembly GCF_903798145.1 of Danio aesculapii. Taxonomy (NCBI): domain Eukaryota; kingdom Metazoa; phylum Chordata; class Actinopteri; order Cypriniformes; family Danionidae; genus Danio; species Danio aesculapii. Next base: position 37,753,999 of record NC_079442.1, on the reverse strand, counting down.
TGTTGAAGTAAAAGTGCTTACCCTGCACCCTGTGCTGACTACATCAATAAACCTGTACTCCATCAAATCAGAGGCGGGACCCCATTTGCTTGGTTAATGTTCATCCTTCACAACCAGCCGGTCAACTCAAATCACGTGTTAAAATGTTCAGTCAATCGGTTAGGGCAGGAATGCCAAATTCAAATTAAGTTAGTAACACTATATATAAATACTAGACAGGCGTGATTCCTGTCTTAATGAGTATTTTATTGATTCGTTCAAAACAGCCAATTAATTTGGAAACCAAGCAAGTGACCGTCTTAATGAATGAATCATTGAATCATTAACTTGAATGATTTGTTCAAAACAGATTAATACAGGAACAAAACACTTAATTTAGCTTGCAACTATTTTTGATTGTGGAACTCCAAATGCTTTTTTTAACTGTTGTATAAACTCAATTCCTTTAAATTCCACCTATTTTATCCATTTTTTCAAGATTTAAGTCTTTTGTGTCTCCAGAATGTGTCTTTTTTTGTGGCCTGTGCTTTTAACGCTAGTTCTCCCCGCCCACCATTCACATGCCTGTCAGAGTGAGTCTCAATCTCAGGTTCCGTCAGATAAACAGCACAATGACAGACATGAAAGAAGCAGATCTCACGTTACGTTTGTGAGAAATAATAACAAGTAAAAACTTTTCCAATGATTATTTGATGTATTTGTTGTAGAGTTAATTCAAGCCTTTCTACAAAGATAAGTCACACACAATGTCGTTACATGGTTCACGCACACACACACACACACACACACACAGCGGTTGTGTTTAACTTTGCACTGTTTTTGCACAGCAAATGTGACAGGATGCATGTTCATATCCACTGCTGTATGGATATCCGTTATGTTAATGTACAAAATAAACCTGATATAACGTCCACAAACCGAGATTGAAGCGTCTTTTTTTTTTTATTGTACTGACATATGGCTCTGGTGATGAAGACAGTAAAATTGCTGTAATTCATTACAAACATGCACTGTTTTAAAAACATTTTAAATTATAAAACTCATCCTTGATCACATTTGATGATGATTGATGATCACAGAGCGCTGAACAGATCTTTTAATCCCAGTTGCTTTGCGCATGTCCTGTCTTGTTGATATGATTACACACGTTACTACGGCGGCTGTCAATCAATTCGGTAGGTGGGGAAACTGCACTCCTATGTCACGTCGTGTTGGACGTCAAAATGGGAGGGACTTGGATCTTAATTTAATGTCAGGAAATTAAAAAAAGAGAGATTTATTGTATTTGTATCACTCCCATATGAATGTGGAAACACTATACCTATTCACAGTTCTGTCCAAACAGCTTACAAAAGATGATTTTCATCATAGGTGCCCTTTAAAATCATGCTTAAAAAAATGTGTGAATCTGCACTTGTGATATTTAACTATATCAGTGTTTCCCAACCCTGTTTCTGGAGGCACACCAACGGTATATATTTTGGATGTCTCGCTTATCTGACCCACAACTTCAGGTTTTGGAGTCTCTTTTTATGTTCTCATGAGTTGATTCAGTTGTGTTTGATTAGAAAATGTGTACTGTTGGTGTGCCTTCAGGAACAGGGTTGGGAAACACTGAACTGTATCACAAAAAAATATAAAATCACAACAGTCTTCATCCTGCTTGCAGACTGTGCACATCAGTAAAACAACAGTTTTAGTATTATAGCCTACATCATTTTATAAGGTCTTTTTTAGCATATTCACTACCTAACAAAGTTTTATCGTTGATCCCAGTTGTAAGAGCAACAAATACTAACTTGACTTCTAGTCGATGATTTGGAAAAGTGGCAGAAGGTAGATTTTTCCGATGAATCGCCTGTTGAACTGCATCCCAATAATCACAAATAATGCAGAAAGACCTATTGGAACCCGCATGGACGCAAGATTCTCATAGAAATCAGTCAAGTTTGGTGATGGAAAAATCATGATTTGGGGAAACATTCAGTATGGAGGCATGCAAGAGATCTGCAGAGTGGATGGCAACATCAACAGCCTGAGGTATCAAGAGATTTGTGCTGCCTATTACATTACAAACCACAGGAAAGGGCCTCCACCTTAAAGTTTCTAAAAGCAAAGAAGGACAAGGTGCTCCAGGATTGGCGAGCCCAGTCACCAGACATGAACATTATTAAGCATGTCTGAGGTAAGATGGAGGAGGCATTGAAGAAGAATCCAAAGAATCTTGATGAACTCTGGGAGTCCTCCTAGAAAGCTTTCTTTGCCAATCCAGATGACTTTATTAATAAGTTATTTGAGTCATTGCAGAGATGTATGGATGCAGTCGTCCAAGCTCATGGAAGTCATACACAATATTCATTCTTTTTCCACTGCACCATGACTTTATATTCTAAACTGTACATTATTTCTGTTAAGCGACAAGACTTTTGTCTAAGCAAAGTCAGACCTTACTGTCCTAATTAAATATTTAAAAATCAAGGCATGGTCATATTTTATTTTGGTAAAATAAGTGTAATCTAGAGGCCTTTGACTTTCATATAAGCCACTTTTGATATCAAATGATCAACTAGAAATCAAGTTATTATTTGTTTTTTTTTTTAAACTTGGATAGGCAACAAGACTTTAGTCAGTAAATTATGTTGCACAGTCCTAGCTTCTTTACATTTTTTCATCCCAAGTTGTTCATTCCATCTCAAACAGCCTTAACACAGCATAGCAAATCATGTAAAATAATTTACTAATGTTTTACTAATGAATTTATTTTACATTATTGTCAGAATCATCCCTTAGGCCAGATTAGACATCTTTGTATTCAGATTTGGCCTGTTGGTCATACAGTATGTTTGACACCTTTGAGTTAGGGACCTTTAGAATACGGCTAACACTGGTTGCCTGGAGTATTGCAGAGCGCCTCTGAAGACTGCTGTCCCTAAGGGGAAATGAGTCGGCATCTTATATTAGAAGAACAGGAAATCTCAAAGAGGGACATGAAGGACAGCAGTCCAGAAGCCGTCCGCTGTTCAGAGTCAGAGTCATCGCTGTGGAAAAAGCCATCTCACATCACAGAAAGAGAGAGAGGGGTGTGAGGCACTGTAGACCATACACAACATACAGTTGAAGTCAAAATGATTAGCCCTCCTCTGTTTTCTGAATTTTTACAGCATTTGCTATTATATTTTTTCTTCTGGAGAAGGTCTTTTATATTGGCTAGAATAAAAGCCTTTTTTAATTTTTTAAAAACCATTTTAAGGTAAATTTTATTAGCCCCCTTATTTTTTTTTTTATTTATTTTTTTTTATTTTTTGTCTACAGAACAAAACATCATAATACATTTATTTGCCTAATTACCCTAACTTGCCTAATTAACCTAATTATCCTAGTTAAGCCTTTAATTGTCACTTTAAGAATCAGAAAGAGAGCTTTATTGCCAGATATGCTCACACATACGAGGAATTTGTTTTTTCGTGACAGAGCTTCTAGTGCAACAGAATTACAAAGACAGGACAAAAACAGATAATAAATATATTTTCAAAAAAAAAGAAGTACATAGTGAATGCAACTATACAAATTGACAAGTATATGCACAGGTATATTACTATATTAAACATTATATGTGCAGCTTATGTGCAAATTGGCATGTAAAGTATGTTGTTAAATAAGTGTATATGTGTGTATTGTGTATAGCAAGTAGTAATGTTTGTTTCACAATTATTATCATCAAGTGGTTATGAAATGGATTAAGCTGAATACTGAAATCTTGAAAAATATCTAGCAAAATATTATGTACTGTCAGCATGGCAAAGATAAAAGAAATCAGTTATTAGAAATGAGTTATTAAAAGTATTATGTTTAGAAATGTGTTGAAAAAATCTTCTCTCTGTTAAACACAAACTGGAGGAAAAATATCAGGGGGTTAATAATTCAGGAGGGTTCATAATTCTGACTTCAACTGTATGAGTAACTGGAGATTTACTCTGGGAATATGCGTATAGTCTGACAAAAGGTTTATTCATCAGGTCATTCTGCAAAACATGGTTTTTCATATGCATATGAGAAATGAGTTAACAATGCTAATATTTACTTAATTAAAATGCATTTAATATTAAACAAGCCAACAAAAACCCAATTACTTAGCTATTTGTCAAATAAATTATTAACTCTAAATGAAAGATGAGCAGGTTTTTCATTTTGTACTGTATTTTGCACACAGGGTCACACACACAGAATAAAATTAAACAAAATTTTAATTAAAGTAATAATTTTTTTATTCAGCTAAGAAACAAAAATGTTTTAAAGGTGACAAACACTTAAAAAAAAAAACTAATGACTGCTAAAAATATATATTTTTGCCATTAAATACTAACTTAAACTGATTTTATTTGTTCCGTATTTCAGTGCATTTGATTTAAAGAAGCATAAGGAAAAAAAAACATGGCACTACATTTCTGACGCTTAGGGCCCTATCATACACCTGGCACAAATAGGGCGCAAGATGTGTATGGTGCGATTTGTCGTGTATGGCGCGAATTATCAGCGCAACAGTAATTTTTACATTTTGTGACATGTTGTTTAAATAGCAAATCCATTTGCACGACTTTGTGGACCCATAGTTGTGTCAGTCTAAGAAGGAGGTGTGTTAAGGCGCATTGATGGAGGTCCAAACGCTTATACATTTATTCAACGCTTATACATACACACAGGATGTACAGCAATACTTATTATTATTATCGTTCATTTATTAATTTGCAGGAAATTCGAACTGAATTTAGAAATAGTTTTGAAACAAATCTTTGCGCTTAACAAACAAAATTAAATATGTAGGCTAATGGATGTCTTCAGTGGAGTGCATACAACACTGTTTCTTTATCCACGAAAGTAAAGAAATAAAGTAAAGAGTAAAAGTAAAGTAAAGAGAAAGTAAAGATGCCAAATAGAGTAGGCTCGTTCTTTATCCTCATGCAGATGGTCTGTTTAACTGTTTTCTCGTGAGTAAAGCATTAAGTTTTTCCACTTACAAAGTCTGCCATATAAATAGCGAATACACCGTGGTGCAACGCAACTGACTCTTAAAGGGAATTGGAAATTGACTCTGATTGGTTTAGAGAACGTTATACTGAACACACACCCATAACTCATTAAGAGAATAAGCACAACCCTGTTACCATGCGCCAGGGTGCAGACCGTATTTTACAGTGCTTAAAATAGCAAAGGTGGATTTGGACATGCCCTTAATGCTTGTTAAAATAGTGCCTATAGTGGACAGTATATTACTCTTTGAGATAAGTATGCATGAGTACTGAATCAATACCACTGTACTCAAAACTTATAGTTTCATATATCATCATAAAAAAAAATCAATATAGTGAATCCCAATTCTAGTCAGTTGATGAATGAGTAAAAGTTCACAAGATATAATATAGCACACTTCCCAACCAATAATCACAAGAACTTTTATGTTCCGTTTCTTCTGATAGGAAAGAAAGTCTTGTCTTTCAAATAATATACAGTATTTTGTGAGGACATAAATGCTGTATAGGTGCCTCGGAGTCAATAAGCAAATTAAATAGGATAATTTCTTCCTCTTTTCAACTAGTTACAGCACAAAATAAATATGATTTTTGCTTTAATGTGTAATTGTGTTTTAACTACAGAGAGACGTCTGTAAACAGCTTGTAAACAATGTCACGTACTGTAGCATCACATTTACCTCCGGCAAGTCATTCAGTGTCCACAGCTCATTAGTTCACCAGTGAAATGAGCTCCAGAGAAGAGAATTTCTATTAATATTTGCACTGACATGAAATGGTTTATTTACAGTATGCGAAAAAACTTAAAATTCATCCTATGAAACTGATCATGAAAAATGGTGGAAAGGTTTAGTGAAGTGACCTTACTGGACACAACACTACTACTATAAATAACCAGAATCTGCAGCAAACTTACTCCAGGCTCTTCCTTGTGGAAACTTTATGTGTCATAACACAGACAGACAGAGAGTGAGCATAAAAAAGAGCAGTTCTGAAAGTCTGCTTATACAGTAAATGTACACCTTTCTCCTTACAGCTAAGGGAATGAAGCAAACCTACAGATCCAAGGGCGTAACTTTGGTTTGAAAAGTTTGGGGAAACAAAATGTGGGAAAACTTTTCGATTTAAATGCCATTTCCTGCATTTATATACAGTTGAAGTCAAAATGATTAGCCCCCTCGTATGTTTGTTCCCCCAATTTCTGTTTAATGGAAAGATTTTTTTCTAAACATAATAATTTTAATAACTAATTTCTAATAACTAATTTATTGTACGTGGAGTTTGCATGTTCTCCCTGCGTTTGCGTGGGTTTCCTCTGGGTGCTCCGGTTTCTCCCACAGTCCAAAGACATGCGGTACAGGTGAATTGGGAAGGCTAAATTGTTCATAGTGTATGAGTGTAGATGAGTGTGTGTAAATGTTTCCCAGAGATGGGTTGCTGCATAAAAACGTGCTGGATAAGTTGGCGGTTCATTCGGCTGTGGCGACCCCGGATTAATAAAGGGACTAAGCCGAAATGAAAATGAATGGATGAATGATTTATTGTATTTTTGTCATGATGACAGTAAATTATATTTCACTAGATATTTTTAAGATACTAGTATTCAGCTTAAAATGTAAATTAAAGACTTAACTAAGTTAATTAGGTTAATTAGGAAAGTTATTGTATAACAATAGTTTGTTCTGTAGACAATCGGGAAAAAAATATTGCTTAAAGGGCTAATATTGCTAATAATATTGACCTTAAAATGTTTTATAAAAATTAAAAAAAATTCTTTAGAAGAAAAAATATTATTGGAAATACTGTAAATAATCCCTGCTTTGTTGAGCATCATTTGGGAAATATTTTAAAAAGAAAAAAGAAAATTTGACAGGAGGGCATTTTAGACTTCAACAATATGTTAGGTACTATAATTATACACCCCCGCCCCCCACCACAAAAATAAATTGGCTGATTAAACAAATTTAATTCAATAAATAAATAAAAAAAAATGGACTTTGTGTCCTAAATCACTGTTATCAATTGCAGATAGACAAACTTAATATGTAGGCAAATTACATAAAAATGTTGATCATTATTTTATTAATCGCCTTTCATGCATAACACGCAACGACAACAAAAGAAAATCCTGCTGCTAATTTTCTGTGTAGCACACATTCCTAACAGTTCGAGTTAGGGCTGCACGATATTGGAAAAAACTGACATTGCAATGTTTTGTTTTTCTGCTATGTATATTCCGATATGATAAAAATTTCACAAGATGACTTAAGTAATTATCTGGAAAGCTCTCCTCATTTTACATTGGGATGATTTTGTAGCGAAGTTCATCTGCATAAAATATACAAATTTATCAAAAAATACACTAAATAAAAGAATCTGATTAAAGCACAGATGAACATTTTAAAAAATGAAACTCACAGTGCTTAACGGTTTTACGTGGAGTCTAACACTGGGTATAGAAATTTAACAATCAAACACAAAATAACAATGTGTATGTAATTAAACATTATTAATCTATGTTAAAGTGGCAAGCTTTAGCGTTTCTTGTGCCCAAAGGGTTTAAATTAGTAACAGGCCTTAAAAATACATCCAAATAAAAATCTTTCACATAATAGATTGGAGTTAAACTCTGTGACTCCCCAAATCAAGTGTACTAAACTCTGGTTCCTGGTTAATTAAAATGCCAATTTGTATTGCAGATCCTGCGATGTGACTATTGCAGGTTTGCACATTGCAATTTTGAAGCTGAAACGATATATTGTACAGCCCTAGCTCGAGTAACATCAGCAGGCGTAAATATATTCTGTCTGACAGAAAATACAATTATTCTGACCTGAGCTAATAGTGTTGGATCAACCAACTCACATTGCTTTTTTTTCCCTTCTTTGTTGACATTAAAGTCATCTGTTGTTGCTTGGCACTGTCTGAAACAATCATTTTAACTGCAATGCCTGCTTCTTAGAACCTTCACCAAGTGATTTTCAGATCATGAACGCAGATGAAACAGGATTAGAAACAGGATTTTGAAAAGTGGGGGCCAGTCCCACCTGTCCCAATTGGAAGTTACACCCATGTACATGTATCGGAACATCAAGCAAATTAAAAAGCAAGTATTTGAAGCATCTGGTATAAAGACAGACTAATCCAGTACACACTGAACAACACTCTAAAAAAGGGTTCTTTAGGCCCTGAATCTACCTGGTATTCAAGCGTTCAACTGCATTTCTTCTTATTTAGTCACACTCTACATCAGTGTGATGCACAAGGACTATTAAATGAAGGACCCATATTATGCGGCTTAAGATTCAACAGGGAAACAAATGAGTGAAAAACATGTGAATAGCAACTACAATTTTCAAGAAATATGGTTCTCTACACTTTCAAAACAGGGCTCTTTATGGAGCCTTATAAGAACTGGTTCAAAATATCACCAACATGTGGCGTTTGCACTATATAACAAACACATGCAAAATACTGGAGTGAACTTCCTGTTCCTGTTTGTGTACAGAACAATATTCTTTATGAATTCAAAACTGACACATTGTGATATTCTGGCATCCTGCACATTTGGTATTGGTTGTTAAAGTGACTAAATAATTGTTTTTTTTATTGATTTTAACTAAACTATTACCGACACAGTGTTTGTGTTTTGTCTATGTTTGAAAATATATTTTACAGAACAGGTTGCCATGTCCACTTATTATTAGCAATTTAGATTATGGCGATCATAAGAACGACATGTGTATGTTTCAAAAAGCTGGTATGTGGATTCAGTTGTAGTATTTTCAGACCATTTTTTTTCTTAAGATATATCATTAGAATTATGTCTGATTAACTTTATATGCTTATTTTGTATGGATTATTCAGTTCTACTGTTATCATAGGCTTTTTCTAATTTGGTGTTTTTTTTCTAAGTTGATCTGGCAACATTACTCTGTCAACAACCGTTCCCTGTGCTTTCTTGCACTGCACATATATAAGAGAGAGATATAACTCGGATACAAATCAGTTTTATTAAACAGTTATATTAATTAAAATAAGACATTATAGAGAGATTAACATATTTAGGAATAGAAATATAATACAGTTAAAATTAAATTAGTTATTGTAAAGAAATTACAAACTACACAATTTCAACTATTTATGTTTTTATGTTGCTCTTGATTTTTACATTTAATTAAAATCTGATTGAATATTTTCCGCAACATATTAATTTATTCTGTTTTACAAAACAGGTTGCCATGTCCACTTATTATTAGCAAAAAAACTGGTATGTGGATTCATCTGTTCAAGTGTTATCAGGGGATTATTTTTATTTGGTGTTTTTTTCTTGGATGATCTGGCAACATTACTCTGGCAACAACCATTCCTTGTGATTTCTTGCACTGCACATACTGTATACAAAAGAGAGAGATAATGCTGATACAAAGTGATGTTTGATAAACAAATTTCAGGAGGAGCATGCGCAGAAGTTTCAGTATCAAATACATCATTGACAATTATTCTATTATCCAATCAGTTCTTGACCAAACCCCTATATATACCAAAGCTGTCTTACCTGCAGCATCTTACGACTTTAGTATCCCTCCACCACCCCGTCACCTCACCTCTTAAGCATTACTATCCCGGGGGGAGCGTTCTGGGGCCGGGCTAGATACTTCGCTCGAATCCCTATTCCTCTTTGTTTCCTGATAAGAGGAATGACTCGAGTTTAGGTGTCTTCCCCGAGCTCAGAGCCCTCTCCCCGGACAGCGAGCCAAATACGCTTTATTCTGAAACTGTTGCAAGTGTGAACTCGTGAATTGAAATGCATCAACAACTGCTTGATTAGTTTGGTTCTGTGTACACACTATGTGCTAAAAGTTTTATATACATTATATGGTTGACAAGCTTGCATTATTTCAGGAGTTTCAGTAGTTGCTGAATGCAGTTGTTACTCCAGTAAATCACTGAATGTGTGTATAGAAAATGATTAAGAAGTACTAACAGCATGGCCAGGGAGTTCTGCAATTGTTACAAACCAAAGTACAACAATTTAATACCGCTTACAACAAATTTTCTTAAGATATGTCATTATAATTGTGTCTTAAATGTGCACGATTCTCCACGATATGCTTATTTTCTATACTTTGGATAAAAAACAAGCTGAAATGATTTAATCAGGGAATTTTACAAACTATTTGAATCATACTGTAATTTCAGAAGTGCAAAACCACACAAATAACGATTTCCTTACTGTCTGGGTGATATTCAAGAAATTCAGTGTTTGCAAAATAGAAGCTCTGAATTCACACAGATGAAAAACAATTACACTAACGAGGGGACAATTACCTTACAATTGGCCTCTATCTGTGAATCATTAAAATAACAGCCTCATTTTCTTTGTATTAATATTGGACTTTCATTTTTTTCCCCTTGCACAGACTACAAACATTAACAACATTAACTACATCCAGGCTTCTGTTGTTGTAGAGTGCTCAGCATAAAGCATAAATTATGAAAATTATTACTTTTATCTATTTCTCAGTAAATATAGCCAATATATTTTGTTGCATTTAAACAAAGCAGTCAAATCCATTCTTATTTAAGAACAGAATTTTAACACATTTCAATAAAGAAAATAACAACATTTTCTATTGTATTTTCAAATGGATATACACACATATATTTTATTAGTGTTAAGCATCCAAATAAAATTATTAATTTAAAAGAAATATCTGTGATACAACACCCATTCTTGTCTCACCCTGTATATGGCACTCAGAATTCAGTACAACAAGTCACCTGTGAGCGGGACCAGGCCTGGAGTCACGTGATGGCCGGGTGCCACTCCTGTCAGCTAAGAACTAATATCTATATACTAGTATATATATATATATAGAAGTATTTATTTAATTATTTATTTATTATACAGTATATATATATATATATATATATATATATATATATATATATATATATATATATATATATATATATAGGTATATATAAGTATTTATTTAGTTATTTATTTATTATACAGTATATATATATATATATATATATATATATATATATATATATATATACTGTATAATAAATAAAAAATTTTATAATTAGCTATAACTTTTTTTTCCTTAGTAAGCACTGAATTACATTTTTTAGTAGAAGAAAAAAAAAACATCTGTCATTGTAAAAATCAGATGATGCAGATGCAAAAGTGAATCTACAGTTGTAAAGGGAAATATGGAGAGACAGAGAGAGACGTGAAGTGAAGCAGAGAGTGCCGGTCAGGCCCTCAGGCTGGATTCTGTCTGTCTGCTTGTCTTTGAGTCTCCGCTCTTTGTTGCAGTAAGTGCTCTTGCTAGCCTGTCAGATCCACAACTGTTGCTCTGTCTCTTTCTCGTGCTACACATCTGGAGAAGGGCAGGCACTCAGAATTCAGCACAACAAGCCACCTGTGTGCGGGAGCAGGCCTGGAGTCACGTGATGGCTCTCTATTGAGATTGACGGGCTCTTTGCCAACGAAAACTGACTGAAGGTTGCTTGAGAGGAGAGGATGAAGCTAGGGAGCTCTGTCTAGACAGGCAGGTCATCTGAGTCATGGTAACTGAGCATCAACAAAGACCTCGAGGCCTTCGGTTTTTATGCAAAACAAACATACATGCCTAAATACTTTATCCCATACATTTCTTTTAATCTACAGAAGATCATGCTGCTTGAGGTCTGTATGACACACTGTACGCTTCAATAATTCACATCCATAAATGCAGATCTGAGTTTGAGTGATTTGAAATATTCAAATGGCTCCAGCGTTTCACGTTTGGATACGGATAATGGATCTGGATGCGCAACCTTCAAAACAGCTTCATTCTGCATTTGCTGATGCGAACTTGACGTTGGAAATGGGCAGCGGCAAACAGACGAGCTGACGGTAGAAGAAGCTTCTACGCATAATCATCCATCAAAGCGACTGTCAAAACGCGCTATGCTTCTCTGTCTTTCTAATGCTGTTAGAGGACTTTGATGACTAAAGATACAATAAACAGATGTGACGATTGCTGTTGAACATGACAGTTGTTGCAAGTCTGCATTTTGGTCCATATGAGAAGATTTGGATACTGTATGTGGAGTCGCTCAGATGAATTCATTATTATGAAGTGCTGAACAGAGATGATTGTGAATTACTGGTTGTTGTTTTGCAGATGTGAATGTAAAATGTTAACTAATTAGTGTTACAAACTAACTAACTAACATGATAACGATACACTATATCACTGCCTCTGGCAATGTCCTAATATACAAAAGTTTTGGAAAAAGATAATTGAATGTACAGTATGTCATAGATGTTTAACATTAAAATTCCTTTGAATGCCAAGCTCTGTATTCTCTGTATACTAAGGAACTTACAATTGGAAAGACAACCATTTTGAATTTTCATTTTCTTCAAGCTAGAAGGGCTATTGCATTATGCTGGAAACACATGGACTATATTGGACTGGAAAGACTTATTTCACCAAAGGCAAGCAAGGACTTTGACTATCTTTGGGAACCATATGATATTATGTAAATTGTGTGTTTGTAAACATGCATTTTTATTTTTTTACTGTATTATTGTTTTTGTTATTTTGTCGACATCTATTTTTCAATGTTTCAATTCATTATTTTCATTTATTATTTATTTTTTACTTATTTTATTTTATTAAGTAAAATATAGATCTTATTTTAGTTATGTCATTATTTTGACATGTCATTTGAATGTGTATATGTGTGTATGTATTTATATTTGTATATATACATATTTAAGAAGGGTGTGGATGTATGCTGTTGTGTAGGTTGCATTGTTTTGTAAGCCTAGTTGATGGGGGTGAAAAAAGGAACAAAATCAATAAACATATTTGGGGAAAAAACTAACTAACTAACTAACTAACTAACTAACTAACTAACTAACTAACTAACTAAATAAATAAATAAATAAATAAATAAATAAATAAAATGATAGAAAATTTAAGCAAATAATGCCCATTGAGATTAAGAACTAGCAGTAATGGTAAAGAAATAATTGAGAAGGCAAGACTACATGAAATTAGATGAAGTTAAGAATAAAATAAAATGAAATAAAATAAAATAAAATAAAATAAAATAAAAATAAAATAAAAAATAAATAAAAACATAAAATAAAATAAATAAAATATATATATATATATATATATATATATATATATTAAAATAAATAAAATAACAAAAAAAATTAAACGAGAAAAATATTCTATTCCCAAAATTAATGTAAAAGAAGTTTACCTAAAATGAAAATGAAAAATATCATTACACAGGGCTGCTATAATATAAATGACACTAAACACATTTAGTAAATACAAAAAAAAATCCCTGATCTAAGGCAGCAAGAAGCATTTTTAAGTATCTGAATAATTTTTGGGGCTACTGGGCCTCTCTTGTCATTTCATTAGCATGTACAGTGCCTTTGTATAATTCATATACAAGATATAATGTTAGATATAAAGCTAGAATGAAGGGATGGATACTGGATGAGGGAGAAAAAAAGTGAGGGAGGGACATTCAAAAAGAACAAGAGAGAGTGAGCGTGAACGTATTTGTATGCACGGGCATAGGGGCATTTTATGGCCTTATTTGTCTTTTTATGTCCTCTGTTCTTGGGTATGTGGCAGTACAACACTCTTAATGACCTGCAGAGATGGAGGAGAGAGGGAAAGAGAGAGGGGGAATGGAGAAAAAGAGAGCGGGATGAGGCTACAACAGCTTGGACTGCAGTAGTAAAACACTCTCTGGTGTAACACACAGACGTGATGTACTTAAACAGAGGCTCTGCGAGGGGGAACTTAAAGCGCGCACACACCCTCACACGTGCTATAGGTAAAGCACCAGAGAACAAGCCAGGATTCAGTGTAATACTGGGATTACTTCTCTCATATCTTTCACTTTCAATGAGGCAAGTAAATGCGAACAGCGTTCCACAAAAAGAGCCGTCTAGTTCATCTCAATTACCTCTTTTGCTCTGTTAATGCTTCGCCTCAGAGGGTCAAACACATTTTTTTTAGAAATATGCTAGCTGGTGAGGTTTAGATGAGCAAAATTGTTTGCGTTTATATTTTGCGAGATGAATTCAATAGAGTGACATACACATAATTAGTGTCCAAACAGCATGATAAGTGCACATACAAGACTTTTTCGTGTTTTAAATAGCGCAAAGGCTAGTAAATTGATTCAATTCAATTCAAGTTTATTTGTTTAGCAGTACAATAATAAAATAAGGTTACTAGTTACCACAGCTTTATTAGTTTACCTAATTAACTGTCAGGATTCTGCCACTTCAGTCTTATTAATTCTTGTTTTGGTGGCAGATTCCAGACACTAGTATGTGGTGCTTGGCTCGAGTTTTCTAGGGTCGAGCACTCAAATTTCCTGTCTGTCTTCACTTTTGTATGAGCGCCATCTTGGCTGTGCTTGGGCCGTGCATGATGAGGGCACGTGAGGTCCGAGCGTGCTAGGGATGCGCGCTCTCATCCTGATGTGTGTTGTTTTGTCTGCGGAATTCTGTTCTATTCTCAAGATCTAGTTGGTCTAGTGGTCTATCGGTCTAGTTGGTTTCGGTTTCGATCGTCACTGGAATTGGAACATGGTAAGTGTTTTCATTTGTCCTGTGCTCTTTTCTTACTTACAGTCTTTTTTGGTGTGGTGTTTAGCATGTGGTTCATGTGCTTTAGTGTTGTGTTTCATGTGAACATCCGGTTAATAAGCTCCTGTCTGTAACCCACCCTTTGAGACCCGTGTTGTAAACACATTATTAGTTTATTCAGTTCACCTGTTTGTTTGTTAATTATTTCTCCTTATAGTCTCCTTATGTCTGCTGTTCTGTGCCAGTTCGTCATCGTTCTTACCGTCGAGTCATGTCCAGTCCAGTCTAGTTTGTCTTTTTAGTTATGTTTTTCTCCCCTCGGGTTGTTTTTGTTTTCTTTTTGATTTATTTTATAATTAATAAATACCCATTTTAGTTCCTGCCCTAGGATCCTCATCCTTCCCTTTCCTGAACCGTGACATTAACTATAACTAATAGCTTTTAGCAGTTAAAGTTATTATATTAACCTGCAATTATATAGCATATAGGTAATGTCCATGTGTACAGGTTTAATTAAGTGTATTTGTATATTAAGTGTGGGTGTTGTCCTCAAAGACTTTGATGGTTGGCATCATCTATACACTATTCTTTGATCCCATTAAACTAAAATAAACTAAAATATCAATCACTCACTCTCCTTAAGTCCTGCATTATTAGGGGTTTCTACAGCAGAATGAACCGCCAATTATTCTGGCATTTGTTTTACTGTCAGATGCCCTTTCTCATTCCACAAAAAAAAAAAGATCTAGTGCTGCACGCATACAAACAATAAACAAAGAAGGCTTTAGTGCACTTTCACAGTATGCCTCTCTCACCACAGAGGGATTCACTTCTGTAAATACGTCTGATGATCTGGTAATCTATATAATTTGTAATTAAAGAAATGGGAGGACATTACACCCAGCTTCTTTGTGTTTCCCCTTCCCGCTTAGTTTTATGACTTCCGTTTTTTGTTCTTGCTCATTTCATTTGTAGCTAAACAGCCAATCAGAGTTCTCTCTTTCACCAACTGTCTTGTGCCAATTCTCCTTGCTGAATTGGACAACCTCCCACTAAAGTGAGCCGACAAATGTGGAACTTACCAAACAAAGTAGCCTGACAAACTAGGTAATCACACACACATATATTTTGGGACTGTCTTGCATTTTAGCAAGGGGTAAAGATTGAAATAATGAATATTATGCAGTTAGATCTACTTTTTACTCCCTTGTTTTCATTCTTGAAGGAATACCACAGGATGCATACAATAAAAACCAGAGATATGTCCTACAAATAGTGCAAGAAAGACTATAACAATAAATTGGATGAAGACACACCCTCAAACAATAGCACAGTGGATAGAAAAACTTGAATCCATGTATAGAATTTAATATATGGCTTCAATTTAATTGGATATTTCTAAACAAAGATGGGCACCTGTTAATATGTATCTGAACATGGCAACAGGACATAGTATTTCCAGCTGTATCCTTTGAAATTTAAAATGATGTTCAGTTGAATTATTAGTCCCCCTTTGAATTTTTTATTTATTTTTTTTATATTTCCCAAAGGATGTTTAACTGAGCAAGGAAATTTTCACAATATGTCTGATAATATTTTTCCTTCTGGAGAAAGTCTTATTTGTTTTATTTCGGCTAGAATAAAAGCAGTTTTAAATTTTTTAAACACCATTTTAAGGTCAAAATTATTGGCCCTTTTAAACTACATATATTTTCAATAGTCTACAGAACAAACCATCGTTATACAATAACTTGCCTGATTTCCCTAACCTGCCTAATTAACGTAATTAACCCAGTTAAGCCTTTAAATGTCACTTTAAGCTGTATAGAAGTGTCTTGAAAAATATTTAGTCAAATATTATTTACTGTCATCATGGTAAAGCTAAAATAAATCCAATAGTATCTGGATGCAGCCTTTAAGATGCAAGCTGATCACTCAGCAACGCAATGTCAGACACAATGCACTCAATGGAATGAGTGACGTCACTGGGAGGTAGGGTTAGGGGTGAGGTTAGGTGAGCCCTTTAAAAAGCCTTGGATGCAGCACAGATTGCACTGCACCAGGTCTGCATCCAGACCCCTCTTAATAAATCAGTTATTAGAAATTAGTTATTAAAACAATTATGTTTAGAAATGTGTTGAAAAAATCTTTGTTAAACAGAAATTAGGGAAAAATAAACATTCAGGGGGGATAATAATTATGACTTCAACTGTAAGCTTTTTTCGTAATTATTTTTTATTTACAGCTAGTGTTACTTGCTTTTTTTTTTTTTTTTTTTTTGAATTACCGCTGCTGTCACTGAATGTTTTGTTCTGTAAAATGTTTTAATGTATAAAAAAAAAAGAAGAAAAAAAACTAGCCTGACAGATGCTCACAGATGAGCCAACACTGCCATCTTGGTGTGTCCTGGCTTTTAATGAGCCCTCAACCCATACTTAAAATGTTGAATCAAATCCCGCTTTAAATGCTATGAGTTCAAGAGAAGAAGGACTATACTGGTGCCATGACCCAGAGGGGGGGTGAGTGCAATTAAGGCTAGCTGGTAAGAGCTGTCCTGATGAAACCAACACAGTCTCACAGCAATTCGTAACTTTTGATTTAGTGGCTAATTTGTATGAATTCGTATGATCTCATTGGTACAATTTAGTACAATTTGCTTATCCCCCAATGACCATTGGGTTTAGGGCGGGGTTGGGTGCCACATTAATTTTTGTGCAACTGAATTCATACGAATTAGCTACTTAACTGACAAAACATAAAATAGTTTTATTTCCTCGTGAAATCAGGCTGCATAAAACTTACTCCGCTGGCCTCAAGGGGCTCTTCAGTGACTGACACTAGGGGCTATGGCCTTTAGCCTCCTTAATAGCATGCCTGACTCTCATGCTGAAAATCCACTTCCATGACTGAATCCCACTGTAGTAGTGTGAATAAAACTGGAAGGGTCACCCTGGTGCTGTGACCCAGATCCGAGTGAGGTTTAGGGTGATGTGTGTAACCAAGGCCAGTTTGTAAGAGCTGTTCAGGTAAAGCTTACTCCCCTGGCTTCAAGAGTGACATTACAGGCAGTGATCATTGGCATACTTGTTAGTGCACCCACCTCTCATGAGAGGCTTAATGTAGTGTGTAAATGTTTATAGCGCATTTTTTGTGTATGGCCATAGACCCAAAGCGCTTCACAATCATGAGGGGGGTCTCTCCAAATCACCATCAGCACAGGACAATGGCGGCAGTGCACTCGCCATATCACCAGATATAGGGGGAGTGGATAGATAGTGATAGAGCCAATTCGGTGGATGGGGATGATTTATGAGGCCAGGATGGGTAAGGGCTGAAGAAGAGGGTTTTGGCCAGGACACCTGGGGTTACACCCCTACTCTTTATGAGAAGTGCCATGGGAGTTTTAATGACCACAGAGAGTCAGGACCTCAGTTTAACATCTCATCCAAAAGACGGCGCTCACTGACAGTATAGTGTCCCCTTCACTTTACTGGGGCATTAGGATTAGACAAGAAAATAGACAAGGTGATGAGAAAAGACTCAATGGCACAGGCTGAATAAAATAAATAGATAAAAAAAATAAGGTGGTAAGAAAAGACCCAATGACACGGGCTGGACAAAACAAAACAAAACAAAACAAAACAAAACAAAACAAAACAAAACAAAACAAAACAAAACAAAACAAAACAAAACAAAACAAAACAAAACAAAACAAAACAAAACAAAACAAAACAAAACAAAACAAAACAAAACAAAACAAAACAAAATAAACACATTAAGGGGCCGATCACACCGAACGCACTTTTTTGTTTATGTCACTAGACAACAACTAAATCAGCTGGGTATTGTGCACGAGGGTTGCTGTTGATATTGTTATAATTTTAATATTTAATAATATTGTGATATTCAAGATTTGTGAAGTCATACATCTCTGCATAACTCAAAACAGCAACCACTAGTCTCTCCTCCATCTTTAAAAGTCTCCAAAGTCGTCTTGACAACACAAAAGGGGGTCGCACACTGGATGCGCTGCTCAGCAACGTGCCATGCAGCGCCACACATTTTAGAACTCTAAACATAAGTTGTGTCTCATTCAGAGGCTGCATCCTCCGAAGGTTGCATTCGAAGTGCGCTGCGTCATCGCGTCGCGACGAAGGCTGTCTCATTTAAAAAAAAAATTCGACACACAGCCTCAAACGCAGCCTCCAAATGCGTCCTTCGTTTCCCAGGTAATGAAGGACACAACCGGTAAATCCTTCGCGGCCTCGAATGTCCCAAGATTCATTGCGCGCTGATAACGGTAGGCCGCTTTTTAAAAGAAAACTCTGGTTTAAATGTATGAATTAGGTTTGTTTTACGTGGATATGTAAACACATGTTAAAAAAAAAAAAAGTGATTTTATAGGCAGTTTACATGCTTATGTGTACATGTATGGATCAAAGGAATTATATTTACAGCTTTTAAAAACCTTGTTTTGCCTTTAGATCGCTTACAATAAGTTTTAAAATCACTTTGAAAAAAAGTCCTTACAAATTTTATTACCGCTTATTAACAGCAGCTGTTACGGTTGCTAGGTGATGAGATCTGTCTTCTGTAGGCTAGACTGTCTCATTTCAAAGCGCTCAGTACGGCCTGTGTGGACTTCGAAGGACTCACCTTTAAAGTCTGCATCCTTCGGAGGATGCAGACTTTGAAATGAGACACAGCTATAGATTTCTATCAGGGTATACACACACACACTTCACTTTACTGGGGCATTTGGATGAGCGCCCCCTGCTGGCCTCACTAACACTACTCACCAACAGCAACCTAGTTTTCCCATGTGGTCTCCCATCAAGGTACTGACCAGGCTCAGACCTGCTTAGCTTCAGTGAGTAACTGGTTTTGGGCTGCAGGGTGATATGGCTCTGGCTACATTGGGGCAAATCCTAATTGGAGCAGCGTGAGTACAATTGGATGGGTTACACTTATAATATCTTCAATTACGAACAGTGCCACCTGTTGCTTACGTTGTGCAGCAGCAGTTCCTAGTAATAGTGACCAAAATCCCAAATAGTTTTTCAGTCTGAGAGGAAATGCTCTAGTCCACACACATAATCTTGCACACTCTTAAACCTGTATTTAAATTCTAGCATTGCTTTTAACATATAGTTTTGCCATTTATCCAGCACTGATATATTTGCCCTTTCAAATCCCATTTCACGTGAAACTGATTTCTTTTTTTTCCATTGACACCATATTTCTTATCAATAAATGTCCTTTCATCAGTGGCTTCCCGTGCCTGGCTCTCCTTGACGAACGTGAAAGTGATGAAGGCCCTAAAAGAGGGCTTTAATCTCTCGAGCATTCCTAATGAGTTTTCCTCTACAATTATTTGATAAGAGCGCAGACGGGACTGTAGGCAGTGTGAATGATCCAGTACCTGTGTGTGCACACACACCGTCATGCATCCTCAAAGACACTTACATGCGTGCGCCCCCTTAAAGAAAATAAGACTGCCGTGCACAGCAGATAGAGGAAGATGCTAACATAATAAAAAATGACAGAAACACCTGAAAAAGCAGGCGCTAAAACACATGCGGTGTACAAACATGCATTGACTAACCACACTGAGGCCCAGCTGTTCTCGCTGCAGGTAATCGAGGTTTCTGCGCTCCAGGCTGGCCAGGTAATGCTGCAGACGCGAATAAGTGTAGGGGTAGCAGTATGCAAACTGATAAACATCATCCTCACGGTCGAAACAGAAGGCGAAAGACATCACGTAGTTCCTCCGATGATCAGGGCAGCGGTAGTAATACACATTCTTGGCTGGAAGTCTTTGCCTGTGAGAAAGAAGGAAAGGAAAACAATGATAATAAGATGTGCTCTGTTTGCATTCTCAACAACTATCCATTGGTTAATGTGATGTCGTTATGAGAAATCAAAAGTTTGAGTTCATAATCTTTAATCATCAGGTCTCGTTTTATGTAAGCAAGGCTGCATATGTAGAGTAGGAAACTAATATTAATCAGCCATAGCATCAAACATCAAAATTCAATCAACAACTGCATTATCTTCTGTGTAATGTTCTGTTTTACTTGGAAATTTCTTTCATGATTGATGACCGAAGTTCAATGAGTTGCAAATGCAAAAGTCAAGTGAAAATAAAACAAAGAGCGGAGAAAAAGCTCAAGAGGTGAAGAAAAGAATAAAAAAATATATAAATAAATAAATAAATAGACAAGGTGATGAGAAAAGACAAAATAAAATAAAATAAAATAAAATAAAATAAAATAAAATAAAATAAAATAAAATAAAATAAAATAAAATAAAATAAAATAAAATAAAATAAAATAAAATAAAGTAAAATAAAATAAAATAAAATATATAAGGTGATACAAAAATACCCGATGACACAGGCTGAAAAAAAAAAAAAAAATAATAATATAGAATAAAATTTAATTAAATTAAAAAATTAAATAAAACTAAATAAAACAATAAAATAAAAGAAAGATAAGATGATAAGAAAAGACCCGATGACACAGGATAAATAAAATAAAAAAAAATAATAAAAAATAAAATAAAATAGAATAAAATTTAATTTAATAAATAAAATAATAAAATAAAATAAAATAAAATAAAGATAGATAGATAAGGTGATAAGAAAATACCCAATGACATGGGCTGAATAAAATCTTAAAATAATTTTTAAAAATGATCATAAAATAAAATAAAATAAAATAAAATAAAATAAAATAAAATAAAATAAAATAAAATAAAATAAAATAAAATAAAATAAAATAAAATAAAATAAAATAAAATAAAATAAAACAGATACAGTGATACAAAAATACCAGATGACACGGGTTGAATAAAATAAAATGAAAAATAAATAAATAAAATAAAATATAATAAAATAAAAAAATGTAATAAAACAAAATATAATAATAAAATAAAAAATAGATATGATAAGAAAAGACCCAATGACACAGGATGAATAAAAAAAAAATAAATAAAATAGAATAGAATAAATTAATAAAATAAAATAAAAATAAATTTTTTAAAAAAAAAAAAATAGAAAAGGTGATAAGAAAATACCCAATGACACGGGCTGAATAAAATGATAAAAAAAATTTTGAAAATCTATAAAAAAATAAAAATAAAATAAAAGAAAATAAAAGAAAAAAATAAAATAAAATAAACATAAAATAAAATGAATATGCAGCCCAATAATAGAAAAGTGAAGAATATATTCAGCTATGACTACAGATTACACAATGCTCTGTTGTTTTAAATGTGCTATATAAATGAATAAATGAAATGAACTAGGTTTGAAACAACAGGAATAATAGCACATCACTAGTGCTAGTTTTTTGTTTGTTTGTTTTTTAAGTGTTTTGTCACAAACAGCTCCAGATCTGAAAACTTGTGCTGCAAAAGTACAAAATAAAAAGAATAATGAAAAAAAAAACTTTATAATTAGAAGACTGCATGTAAAACTTTGAAAGGTTGAGCCCAACCCTCTCCTAAAACAACAGAAACACAGGGGCCGATCACACCGAACACTTTTCGGTTCTGAAAATGCACGTGCACCACACTGCTTTTTTTTGTTGTACGCTTTTTATGTCGCTAGACAACAACTGAATCTGTTTAACTGTATTCTCGCTAGTGAAGCGTTTAGTTTTTCCACTTACAACGTCCGCCGTGGCGCACATCGTATTTTTCCGTCTTTAAAATAGCAAAAGTGGATTCGGACACGCCCTTAATGCTTTTGCGCCCTGCGCTTTGGACTTTGCAGCTATAGTGAAAACTGGGCCCAAGATGAGACTGAAGCTTATATTTACGATGTTTTCTATGTAATTGTGGTTCACAGTACGAATGTGCATGACAACTCGCACCTTTTGCAGCACTTCGCACATCAGCACAGCAACGGTTTCAACTTTTACACAGTGTGGCACTCAATGTCAGTTACACACTAGTGGACCAATCAGTACAACTCGGAGGCAGGACAAGTGTTGCAAGCTTCTGTGTTGCAAGTTGACATAACAATGGCAACATGGCGGAGCTCTGAGCTTTGTAAATCACGTTTACAGTTTGACAGTTTGGTATGAACACATATATCATTATACTGCTAATACAGATAATATAGCCTTGTTTTGCCTTTGCTTTTAAACCTGTCGTTCATTATATTCATTTATATACTGTAGACTCTGGGTTGTAGCTAAAGGTCATCTGCTGCATAAAATATATGCTGGAATAGTTGGCAGTTCATTCCGCTGTGGCAACCTCTGAAATAGAGACTAAGCTGAAGGAAAATGAATGAAGGACTGAGATTAGAAGTCTGATCAGTCATCCACATCAGCATTCACTGCTGTTCAGCGGTCTCTCTCTCTCTCTCTCTTAAAAAAATAGCCCATCTAGAATCAAGGTAAACACAAGCAGCAAACTGTAAACAATGAGAATTTCTGCAGTGCACAGTGAGCAGGGTGAACAATGAAAGCAATGTTATTTGCATATAAAATGATATACTGTGCTGTTAATCAGTTTTATGTGGAGCCGCTGAAAGTAAATCTGCACATCTGCAGAAAGAGAGAGAGAGGAAGAGAGAGAGAGAGAGAGAGAGAGAGAGAGAGAGAGAGAGAGAGAGAGAGAGAGAAAAAGAGCAAACAGCAGTGAAGGACAGGCAAAGAACACAGGACTGAAGGCAATGGAGGGAATAACAGAGGAGAAGATGAGAAAGAGAGGAAGATCAGACTGACTGTGGGACAGAGAGAGAGATCAGATGGAGATGCTATCAGTATGGACAGAAGCTTCCACACGGCCAGACTGATAAGAGAGAGGAAACAGCTCTCTGAATTCAGCCTCCAGTTCTTCCAGAATACTCTTTTCTGCTGAAGAACTCGCATACACACTGTACACAACTGATGGAGGACTGGGGGAGTTTCTTTGTTTGAACGATTGACAGTTATAAACACACAGCTGTTCCCTTATCTTCAGTCAACCATGCACATAAATACAGACAAACACAGAGATGTATACGGTGCAAGTCAAAATCATGAGGGTATACTGAAAAACTAAATCCTGTTTAAAGCTGGAAATATAAACGTTTTAGGATTAGAAACTTTTTCCAAGTAAAGAAAAGTTGAAAAAATAATAAGAAACTATTTAGACTTTTGCACTGGTGTGAACAATCATTTCATTATTCAAATAAACAACAGAAATATTAAAGGGATAGTTCACCCAAAAATGCACTCACTATTAACTTTCTACTAAGTGATTTTTTTATAATTTCTTCTGTTAAACACAAAACAAGACATTCTAAATGTTGGGGGGAAAAGCAACCACTGACTTTCATAGTAGGAACAAAAAATTGTGCAGAATCAATGGCTGTTTTTGCCCACTTGAACATTCTTGAAAATATCTTCCTTTTTGTTCCACAGGAGAAAGACATTCGAACAGGTTTGGAGAAAGTATAAGTGAGTAAATGATTAATTAAAATTTTTGGGTGAACTATCCCTTAAACCTTTGAATGATTAACATTTTGTTATAACAATAATATTTAAATTAAATATTTAAATAATTTAATGTTTGTAATTATTTTTAACTTTTTAAAATTATAGTTAATAAAAGATCTTAATAACAAAAAATAAAACACAAACACAAACAATTAAAATACAATAAAACTCCTTATAAATTGAAATAAATCTTCAGCATCAGAGACAAATAGAGTTTATCATCATGATGTTATTGCCTTTTCACATCTTAACATGCATACATTTAGGTACTTATTTATGGATAATAATTTATTTAGACATATTTAAAATCATTTTAGATGAAAAAAATTAGATAACTCAATATACAGTCGCACAGCTCATAAATGTAATAAATTAATACTACTACTACTAATAATAATAATAATGTAAAAATAATAATGTAAAAAAATAATAAAGTAGAAAAGCGTATTGTTGTTTGTCATTTTTATTATTATTTAAATAAATGCACAGTCTAATTATAACAATTCAATAAAGCATTAAGGACTCTAAGGCTAAGTAGATTCATTTTTTAATGAATGCTGTTTTTTAACTTTAATTCAAAAACATCCGAACATCTAAACATAAAAAAACATCAATATTTTTGGGTGAACTATCCCTTTAAGGTAGCACAACCTAAACCTTTAAAACTATTAGTTTTGTTATAACAATAATATTTAAATTTAATATTTAAATAATGCAATTTTTGTAATTATTTGAAACTTTTTAAAATGATAGTTAATAAAAGATATGAATAAAATAAAAAAAACACAACAAAATAAATTAAAATGATTAATCCATATAAATTGAAGTAAAATTAAAAGAAGAAAGCAAGGAATTAAGTGAGAAATAAAGAAAGAAGGAAAGAAAGAAATAAAGAAATATGCTAAAATATAATGTGTTGCATTACTGCAAAGCGTTTTAAAATTATTATTATTATTATCCATTATTGCAAAACTGTAACATGGGCCAAAAACGTGGCCCTTGGAAGTTTGTTTTATTGTTGAGCTAAAAAAGCAAACTGAAATTAAACGCTTTAATTAAAGGTTTTGAATGATTCTGATTTAAAAAATACACTGGGAGTGATGTATAGAATACCATGCAGAAGACATCAGTAGAGGCAGGTGCAGCTTTACTAGTGTATTCTGCATTGATCTTCATTGTGTTAAAAAAGGAATTATGCTTTTATTCTAATAAGTTCATCATAAAAATGTAAAAAAAAAAAAAAAAAAAAAAATCTACTATTTATGTGATTAAGTCTATTTTTTTATTAATAATATGAAATAAATTAAGAAATTATCGATGGAAACTTTAATGTAATAAACACTCAAAACATATATATTTTGCTGCTTGTTCAACCTACTTATGTAAAATGAGCTTAAACAACACAATTCTTGAGATTTTTTGGGCAACTTAATTGTTTTATGTTTAATCCACTTAAATATGTGTTAACTTAATCGATTTGTGTTGGGACAACCTGAATGAATTGTGCGCAACCCTGCATGTTTTACAGTGCAGTTTGGTATATTTACCTTTGACCCACAGCCCTCAAACAAATTTGGTTTTTGACCCTTCATAACAAAAAAAATGGGCACCCCTGCACTGTAAAACCCAACAGCCAACTTTATCAAATGAAATGAGTGCAGTTGACTCAAAGTTTACTGAAAGTTAATTATACTGATTTGAAAAGAGTTTTGAACTCAGTGTTGAAGGTAATGAGTTAATTAAATACCTCATTACTTCAACTTAAATGGAGTAAGTTCACAGTACTCATATAGACTAGTTTATTTAACTCAAATGGTTTGGGTTTTACAGTACTCAGTTGGTTTGTGTTCTCTTCAGTTATTGGGTTTTACTGTGCTCAAATTGCTTCGTTTACTCAAATGGATTAAGTTCCCAGTACTCAGGATTCATTTTTGAACTTAAATGGTTTGTTGCAATCGGTTTCCTCAAACAGTTTGAGTTACCACTACTTTTTGGGTTTTACAGTGTGGTTTAAATGATAGTGAATAAAAGATAAATAAAGATGGAAGACGAATAAAGTAAAACAACAACAACAACAACAACAACAATAAAATACAATAAAATTCCTTATATATTGAAATAAACTGGGAAGGAAATGGAAGAAAATATAAAGCACTGCATTAAATAAACTCCTACATGTTTACAGCAGTATTTTGCTAACGCTACATGTACACCTATCTTAAAGCTGAGCTATAGGTATATACTCCTAATTTCTGGATAGGACTACTCCACGTGCTGTCTAGTCAAGCACTTTACAGAAATATACACACACTCCTTGGTGTGTTTCCAGTAATAGTGAACCCCTCGGGAGCAGCGTTGTGATTGGCCATTTAAAAGAGCCTGCTCCACCCTGATGCTCATTAGGAAGCCCATGAGCAAAAAACAGCTAAGTAGAACTATGCAAATCTGAAAGCAGTGATGGTGGTTACACAGCATAACAGAACATCATCCACACACATAGACACAAGCACACACACGCACTCCTCTGCGACCTGAACAAAGTGAACCGCTGAGGCGAAATGAAAGTGAATTAGCTTTTCTCTGTGGAGGAAAAGACAGCAAATGAACGATCAAGCTGAGAAATGCTCTGGGGGACTTGGACGACACTGTTATCTCTACACGTCTCCAAAGAGTGTTAACACACAGGACAGGTGCCTGCTCGGCCCAAAACACACACTCACAGACATGCATTTAATGACCTCTAATGCATGTCAGCATCAGAGGCATATAAGATTTATCATCATCATGTTATTGCCTATTCTTAACATGCTCCTATACTTCTTTATATGCTTATGTTTCTAAGTATATACATGTAGGTGCTTCTTTACGGATAGTAATTTATTTACACATTTATTTATACTTTGCAAAAGAATGCAATTTTTTTTTATTTAAATGACTCAATATCCAACACAATTAAAAAATGAAATAATAATAATAATAATAATAATAATAATAATAATAATAATAATAATAATATTAATAATAAGCTCAACCTGCTGGCCGTTTTCTGCTGGTCAGAGTAATAATAATAATAATAATAATAATAATAATAATACCAACAACAATAAAAAAAGGAATAAAGAAAAATAAGAAAAAAATTATTTTTATTTGTATGTTTTTTATTATTTAAACAAATATTCAATATCAATCCAACTAAGAATTTTATTGTAATTAAAAAATATATATTTTTTTATTTTTATTTTATTAAAATCTTTTATGAACTATCATTAAATTTTTTTTAAAATAATTACAAACATTACATTATTTAAATATTTAATTTAAATGTACAGTGGTCGAGAGAGCTTAACATGCTGCAATTTAAAAAAATTCGTGCATTTACAAAAAAATGCCAGCAAATTGAGAAAAGATCTCCATCAGTTTAACATTTCCATTGTGTTCTGTTATTTTTGTGTGGTGAGAAAATGCAGCACGTTTTCGTAAATTGTTTGCGCTGTGCAAAAATGCAGCGCGTTTTTTTTTTTATTTGTTTGTGTTGTGAGAAAATACACTGCGTTTTTTCAAATTTGTTTGCTTTGTGAGAAAATACAGTACAGATTCCTCAAAAAACATTAAAGTCCCAATGGACCGGAAGCTGAGATCGTTATTCTTTTCGTATTGTGACGCAGTTCCTAGAGAAACTGAATTTTAAATGAGCAAAAGTAGGCGTGGCTTGTTTTTTCTACCGCGGGCTGATTGGATGTAGTAAAGTAGACATTTCATTCAGAAAGATTGGGAAAAGGGTTTTAGAATAGTTATTACAACCTAACAGACTCATCATTTCTGTTTGTTGTCAAAACTGACAGTTGAAGGGGCGTGGTTAAGTATGTTAGCGACGCCCATTACTTCAAAACCACGTAATCTGATAAGAAAACAAACAGGAAGTGTGTTTTCAGATTTCGATTAAAGATTAGATGGGCAAACACTTTTTTTTAATGACATGCACAAACGAACTGTTCACCACAAAACTAATTGAAAATCATAATAATAATAATAATAATAATAATAATAATAATAATAATAATAATAATAATAATAATAATAATAATAATAATAATAATAATAATAATAATAATAATAATAATACAAATCAGGGGTCCTAATAGTCTACAAAAGTAGTGTTTATGCTGTGTGTTTGTTGTTTCTGTTTACCAAGCAGCCTTAGTGAGACTGTTACAAATAAAATTAAAGATAATACTATAAAAAAGATTAGATTAAAAGCATTCTACACACATCGTTTCATGTTTAAAAAATAAAATACATACATTTTAAAATATACAGTATATGTGTGTGTGTGAGAGTCGACCAGCTGCAGTATCTGGCCTGTGTTTGAGTAGGGTTGAGTTCAAGACCCGCATCTGTTGTGTACCCGCAAACCCTTCCAAACACACACACACACACGCTCACTCACCTCTCCCCACGCAGGGTTAATGAAACAGCGTGACACCTCACTTTATTTTTTTATTTATCTGTTTGGGCATTATCCCGGTTCCTCTCCAGCGTTTGACCTTGTTGGCTACTGAGTGAGTCGTGGCTATTGATTTTAATTACCCAGCGGGAATTTACTGCTCGCCTTTCCTGCGCCGCTGCGCTGCTATTGGCCAGAGAAAATAGCTTTGTGTGCTGAGAGAGAGAGAGAGAGGGAGAGAGAGAGATTCTCCAACCTGCTGGGCGTTTTTCTATCTGCGCTGCAATGTATGTTCTCCCCTCTATCATTCTCTCTCTCTCTCTGGTTGTGGCTGCTGGTAATTTGTTTTATCTAAATGATAGTGCCCCATGCCTCCCTGTGCTGGTGGATGTGGTACAATGCCCCCCGTTCCAAAACACATTTATCTCGCTGTGTGTCTGAAGGGGGAAAAAACACAGGCCGGCGGACAATAACCTACACACACATGGCTCAACAATTCCAAACGTCAGTTTTATACACACTCCCCACCCTGAAGAATACACACATACAGCGAGTTGATGCTCTCTGGCTCTCTTTCCATATAGAGGAAAGGTCGGCGCCTGGAGCTCAAGGTCACTGGCTTTAAAAATGAAAGAGTTTTCATAACTTGTTTGAGAGAAACTAAAAGTTTCTTCAACTTGAGTGGACAGGGCTTATTCCTCTGTGAATCGTTCTGCTGGTGAGAGGTTTGGTCACTGTTTTCAGTCTAAATTCCTTTAAATGTGGAGTCACTGAACTGGTAAGCAAATAAAAAGGAAAAAAAAAAGTGTTCATAACACAACATTTCATAATACAAATGTTCATAACGGAACATTTCAGACATTTCTTAGACAATCTAGAACAGTGAAAGAAGTGTAAAAGATTTTCCTTTTTCATCGTTCTGCTGGTGAGTGGTTTGGTCACTGTTTTCAGTCCAAATTCCATTAAATGTGGAGTCACTGAGCTGGTAAGCAACTTCAGCTGCAGCGTTGAACCAACTGTGAGTTCAGATTGTCAGCATTATCCTCTCATGCATTTGTCTTTGTGGATGACCCGTCTTTTTCAGTGACTTGAATGTGTTAGTGACACCATAAATATGCGATATTCTAGAAATCACTGATTTGGAGAAAGCAACTTCTCTTGGTATGGCCACAAGGGTCAGCACTTTGCCATTTGCTGTGCAGAAGTTACAGTCACTTTAGAAGGGCTCACCATCTCACACATTCAGTGCTGTTCTCTAATTCCAATCAGGGTATAAAGTTTCCATTTTTATACAATGCTTCAGAATATAGTCATCCGAAAAAGTTAGAAGACCTTAAGACATTTTGATTTTTTCCTATCAGCACATAATATTAGTAATTTGATCTTTAGCAGGTCTTAAAATTAAAAATACAGCCTCAGATTAACAACAATTTATAGCATTAGCAAAAGTAAACCAGGCTCTGCTAATTTGATTCTTTAATTTCAGGTTTTAGCAGTTTGTTGATCTGGAGCCTTCAGGTGTGTGTTAACACACTTTACTAAAACTGGGTCATGCAACAAGACAATGATCTCAAATCTAAAATAGAAAAAAAGCAAGGTGTTGCAATAATCCAGTCAAAGCCCAGAGATTCTCCTGATCGATGAAATGGTGCTCAAACTTCTCCATTACTTTGGGTAATTTCTGCTGACATACAGTTGTCATCTATGGGTTTTCTATGTTGGCTTTATTTTGCGTAAATAAATAACGATATGGTGTGAGATCAACATGTGATGTGAAGTTTAATCTTACAGATTTTAAATTTTATCATTTTTTTATTATGTCCTGAATGCTGATAAGGAACACAACGGAATTCAATAGGGTGTCTTAACTTTTTCACATGACTGTATGTAACTCGTTAGGATAATCTTTATCAGGACTAAGAATTGTAATAATCAGAGATAAAGAAAATTCTGACTTTTCATTTTGATTTGAAAGATCAAAAAGAGGCAAATGAAAAGAAAAAAATGTTCATAATGCAACATTTCAGACATTGCTTAGGCAATCTAGAACAGTGAAAGAAGTGTAAAAGATTTCCTTTTTTCAGTAAGACACATTTAAGTGCTCATAGAAGTCAATAACTTTTTTAGTTAGAAATGCACACACACACACACTAAACTGTGGCACAGCCTTTTTTTCTTTCGACCAAAAACCGAAAATGCCATTTTCCATGCTGCAATCAAAGATCAAAATAGCTCAATATTCTGCTCTGTGGCTATTCCACTCATGTACTTATTTATGCCTGAACCACACATAAAAGCAACTTCTGCTCAAATAACAACAGAACATTTCTATTTAGTATATTTGTAAATTGTATATTTATACTATATAGTATATTAGTACATGGCAACTCTGGTAAAATTAACTCATTCACTGTCAATAAACTTACATTGTCAATAATGTGTGATTATCTTTGAAACTTAAAAAAAAAACAGTATTTTTTAAAACCTACAAATCCCTTTTATAAAACAATAGCTAATTATTAAAAAGCATTTTCAGGTACAGTTTTGGTTTTCGCCCAAGTGCATGTATAGTTTCGGTTTCAGCCCAGAATACATAATATTTTAAGCTGTCTGTTGACTAGGGATGCAACGGTTAACCGATTTCACTATTAACTGTGCTTTAACTTGTCACGGTTCATAGAAAAAAAGTGTTCATAACACAACATTTTATAATACAAATGTTCATAACGGAACATTTCAGACATTTCTTAGACAATCTAGAACAGTGAAAGAAGTGTAAAAGATTTTTCTTTTTTCATCGTTCTGCTGGTGAGAGGTTTGGTCACTGTTTTCAGTCCAAATTCCATTAAATGTGGAGTCACTGAGCTTTCACATTTTTATCTAAACAAACTGCTGTGCAGAAGTTACAGTCACTTTAGAAGGGCTCACCATCTCACACATTCAGTGATGTTCTCTAATTCCGGTTAACCGATTTCACTATTAACTGTGCTTTAACTTGTCACGGTTAATTAATCGTACAGGTTTCTCAACACCACGTTTATGCACGGAACAAAACTGCTGCAACAAAACAGTTGTGCACTAAAAAAAGTTGTGCGCTAGTTTAAAGTTCTGAACTTGTAAACTGAGCCTAATATGCACACACACTGAATTTGCTATGGCTGAGATTATTAACTAAGGGCTGTTCACATATCACATCTTTTGCGTGTGCAAGTTCGTTATTTTTAATGGAGGTGCATGGTCGCGCTCACTTTTCAGGTGCACCCAGTTGAAAACATCTGGGTGTTAAATGACTACTTATGTTCAAATGTCAAACTTTTAAAGCCCAAGGAGAAATGGATATTGTTTATTTAGTTTATTATTTTGTGCTCTATTATTTGGTTATTGATCAGCAATAAACAACACTTTAAAATATAAAGAGTTTTCATGTGATTTTTCTAAATTAGTAGTATTTTAAAATGAATGATTGCATAATAATCGTGATAATCGTTATTCCTTAGACTACAATCGTACCACCAAAATTTATAATCGTTGCATCCCTACTCTTGAATATTCTGTGGATGGAGTTGAGACCTTCGGCTTCTGAAGGGGATGTAGACTGCTTTCATAGACGAAATTGATGAGATCGAGATTGAACAATAAAAATTCTCTTCTGCTTGCCAATTGGTCTAAATTTTATTACCCCGTCAACCCAAAGTTTCTTCGAATGGAGTGGACAGGACTATTGCTGACTAGCGTCTGTATCTCTATTTTGATGTGTATGCGTGCGCTGTAAGTTAAAAGGCCAGGCCTGTTTCGAGGTGTCATTCCCCATCGCGGTGCATTTCAACTCGGTTAGCAGGAACACGACGGGGCCTTTGATGCCGCCCCGGCTGTCGGCTTCACTCTGAAGGGAACTAGACGAGGGGGAAAATTGCTAGCTTTCATACGGAGCGGGACATCTTGTCTATATTCTCAAATCAATCAAGCGTAGAGGTCATCTCAGTGGCTCCTGTCTTTCTGACTCTTTCCGTCGCCCTCCCCGATTCTTCTAAGAGCTCTAGCTGTCATCTGCTTAATGTTGTGAAGGTTAAATGGTTTCAAATATGAGCACGAAGCTGTCAAGTGCCACAATTCTTCTCTCATCCTACTGACAAAAACAGATGAAGCAAAAAAAAAAGGGGGGGGGGATCTATTACATATACGGATATTACATTTCATCACGACAATGACACTCTTAGGCTCTTTTGACTTTGGACGTAGGCCCATATTGTGTAATTATTGCTCAAACAAGCGCTCCCTCTTCTAACACGTTTTATTGTTTTACATTGGATAGCGTTTCTTTGCTCTGGATTTTTTCTGCCGTAATGTGAGAGGTAGAGGGAGTGGAGTGGCCCTCCTGTGATTGATCTATCATTTGGGACATGAATCAGACTGGAGAATAGCACTGGATGGCACAGTTACTAAGCAACCTCACTTGCTTTGTGGTCGAGCTGTCCATGTGTGATGGTATGTTTGAAATGAGGGTGTGCGATTGTGCTGTGTGATTCTCTAAATGGTGAAGAGCGTTCAATGCATGTGGAGGATAGAAGAAAGAAACTAGGAGCCGGAGCCCAAATTAGATTATTTGGGTATAAGGGTCGACATTACACTTTAAGTCGGTTAACAAAGGTTATCTTTTAACAACCGAAATATTATATGCAAATGCATGTGGGTGTTAACTGCAGGTCTAGTCTCTAAATATCGCCAGATGTTTTATGTTTCCCTATTTTTTATTTATTCACTTAAAGGCAAAATTTACAGAAAATTTAAAATGTATTCACTATTTACCCACCCTCAAGTGGTTCCAAATCTTTATGTGTCTTTCTTTTTTTGTTGAACACAAAAGTACAAAATAAAAAAAAAAAAAAAAATATTTAAAGAGCCCTTATTATGGGCTTTTGAAAAGGACCTTCTATGCAGTGCATAACACAGCACTATTAAATGAAAACATCTAGCTTATGTTTAAATCTGAAACTATTGATTCTTTAACAAAATAGTCGACTTAAAATAGTCTAATAAATGAATCATGTAGGGTTCGAATCTTTAGCTTTTGACGTCTCAATGTCGATATGGTACATCACTAAATATGAAGTGCTGGCTCTGGTAAAACGTGAACGTGCCTTTCCCTTCAGACACTAGCAGACAGTGGGGGATCACGGGTAATAACACTGATAATAACACAAAGATCACTGACAGATGGAGATTCGGCTGCAGGGAATAAAGGGTTAAAGTTCATTTTCACAACAATACCACAGTACAGCCAACCTGTGCTGTGTTTGTTCCTGTCATTTTTCAGATTTTTGATACAATAAACTACGCTAAAACGCGGGTTCGTCAGCCGTTTGCTATTAAAGGAAGGAGCAGCAGAGACTATTATACATGGGACTTTGTCAGTAACTGTTACTAGTTCATATGGACCGGTTTCTTCTTTCCCCGGATCATAACATGTAAGTGTAATTAATATTGTTGCCTCGTTTTGTGTAGTTTGTAAAATATGTGTTTAATTGTGTGTTTTAACTTGTAATAGCTCAGCACGGCTTGTAATCCCTTATCTATTATAGAACAGTGCTTGTACTGAATCTTTCAGGTTAAACCTTCATGGGGCTATTCACATATTGCGTCCAGGACTACATTAAAAATGCAACGTGTGCTTCTTCCTTTACAGATTTAAATGCATTTCTGAACTAGCGATCCTCTGCCGTTTAACCATCAGCTGTCCCGTACATGCGTGGCGCGGCCAATTTTCAAAATAGTTCAATTTTGGCAACTGTGTGACATTAATACTGAATGTGTGTCGTTGTTATTACTTGGGGTTAGCATTAAGAGTAGAGTAATATGCAGGTGTTTAACTGCATTGCTTTATTGCGTTCCTGCATTGGGGTCTCAAATACTCTGTGTGCTACTTCATAGCCATGGTGGGCGTTTCTCTCTGGCTCACGCTGAACGCAGTCGACCAATCACAACAGACTGGGTCATCAGACCAATAAGCGCAGATTAGCTTCACGCTAAGGAGGGGTTTGGGAACACATGAATTGCTGAACGAATCATATAGGAGCCTTCGGGATAATTAGGTAAAGATAAATGCATATTATAAGACAATAAAAGTGTTTTTTGACCTTGCATGCATATCAGACTGATGTTGGAGACCCCCAAAACCAAAATATGACCTTTTATAATGCAAAATAGGGGCTCTTTAAAACAAAAACGCAACCATTAACTTCCATTGAGTGGGCAAAACAAATACAATGGAAATTAATAGTTACATTTTGTTCTCTACATTTTTCAAAATATCTTCTTTTGTGATCATCTGAATTAAAAAAATAATAATGATGACAGGGTGTTAAGTTTTGGGTGAACTATCTATTTAACAGATACTTTGAATTTGATACTTTTGATTTGCTTTTAAAGTTTTTTTTTTTTTTTTTTTTTTTTGCAGAAAAGAAAATATTATTTTGGATACAAATCAGTTGACTTGCCAAAAACAATGCAGAATAAAAGGTATGCAGTACAAATATAAATGTGAAATGTCAATTAAAGTAAAGTTGTCAATGATATTGCAGCACTGGATCAAAAGGTCAAGTCACCGTTCATTCAATTGGCCCAAATTTGATCCGGTTCCTATGTCTATAAGCCATCCTTATTATTGAGACCTGATAATTTGTGTCTAGTGTACATGATACAGAATGATTTATGCATGACACCATTACTCTTATTGGTAAATAACCAACATGTGGGCTAATAATGCCCACTATCCCTTGTACAGCAAGAGGAATCATGTACAAATGTTATTCTGATGCAATTGTAGGGGCATTATGATTTAATACATATTTATAAGTACTTGTTTGACAGAGCAATATGTACTCTTCATACTAAGTGGAATAAAAGGTAAGTCTAAACCAAAAATTTAGCCTACCCAGGCTTATTAGTGTCTCTACATTTTTGCAAAACTCCCAAAAACATACCTATTCCTTCAATTGACTGCTGTTTTCAGCTGAAAAGAACACTATTCAGGAAAAACATCAACAGTTTTTACTCCTTTTCGCAAAAAATCATGAATACAGAAGACTTGGTCATTGCACAATATAATGGTAAATGCACAATTTGTGCAGTAACACATTTTAACATTTGCATTACTTATCTATTTCCATATCTATGTATTTTCCATTGCAGTTGTATGCTACTAGTGCATCAGGTACAAGTCCCAGATACTTAGTGTATGTATTTGTTGTTTTCAAACACAATACAGCATCAAATGTGCCATCAAATGCATTGATACAATATGTCTAATTGTTCTCTGATATCTAAGTATAAGGTATCTGGCTTAAGTATGTGCAAAAACTATGGAATGAGGGCTAAATTATAATTCTACTCATTAAAAGGGGCTTATAGAAATGCATTTAGAGTCATGTTTTGTGGTTTTAATTTATATAAAAAACACAGGCAGGAATTAATATCAACCTCTGCATAAACAAATGGGTTTTTGAAGAATATTGGCATCCTTTCACTCCAAAATAACGACAGTAAGAGCAGTGTACATCTGTCTATAAATGTCTCAATTTACATGCAAGACAAACAAAAGATATGCATTTAAACAGACTTCATGCTACTTCGGCGTGACATTGGATACATTTATTATCCGTATATCCTGCATTTTGCGCTTCTGGCAAGCTGTGAACACTCCCCAAAGCTTGTCCTGTTTTCAAAATAAGAGTTCCACATACATAATAAGTAAAATACACAAATAGGTAAAATGAGGGGGAAATTTGTCATTGTTGTAATTTCACGAGGGAACATTGTGGCCAATAAAATTCTCCCTGGGGCTTGCATATTCATGAAATGTCTTGGTTGGTGTTTTGTTCCGAATTGAGGATTTTACACATTCTGGATTTACACGAGAATGAGGAAACAATGATGTTTGAGACTTATAGTATGCCATTTCCTTGTAATGAACCCTTATTATTCAACTAGGCCCAGGTACAGTATATGCAGATTTCCAATCTATGACACCTTTAACTACCTAAGAACCAACATAGCCACAGTAACATTTATCTGTTTTTAAGGAAGCAGGACACTTTTAGTACCACATGTGCTTTATTTCACTTCCAAACATTCAAGCGGCAACATAATATCCTTTCAGCAAAAAAGCCGCTTCAAGCAAGCATTTGTCAGAGGTTTGGGCTGAATTGACATCCACATAAACACAAAGAATAGGATAATTAGCTGATCTGGCTATTCATTAGATTTCTTTCATGGCTTACATTTCAAACAAGATTCATAAACCATATTCCAACTACTGGATCTTTGGCATTCCTCTCATTCACAGAAGGCAGAGGCACTAAAATGAATTTCAAAAAGCTTCTAATATTGATTACAGTACACCATTTTATTTTACCGATGCTAGGAGAGCCTATGGGGTTTATAGTCTTTAATAAGTAGTGACAGATTAAATCTGAGTCCATCGTGATCTATTACCCTCACTAGATTGAAATGCATAGTTGCATTTGAGCTGAAGTGTTTATGAATTCTGGAATAGCATGAGCCTGTCTATTAAGTGGCATCGTGCATGAACATGCCAAGTGCGGGCACTGAGCACAGCAACACACACACACATCTTAGATGCAGTGCTCTTCACAAGCGCAGGGGGACACGTGTAATATTAGTGCTAAGAGCCCTGGCCATCATACTGCCTTCACAGCTCGTAAATCATCCACTCATTACAGCTCAGATCATAAACGTACACCCCTGAGAGAGAGAAAGAGACAAACTCTCAGGCTAATATATTCCAAGCTAGCGCTCTTTACGACTTCTGCCCGACAAAAAGAGCGTCCTGGCACCTCTGGGGTGACATTGGGCGGATAATGCTAGAACACTGGAACGGCAAACGGCACATTCAGATGCACTACCACATGTTGGCCTGTCTTAAAACTAAACGGGGAAAGGGTACGGATATCCCAGGTGTGCTGGTGTTCAGATTAGCTGTGAGATTAAGCGGCCTTCGCACAGGGGCACAGGAGAGATTTAGCACTCGTTACTATTGGACAAAATACGAAAAGTTGCACTAAAGGCTATAGGAGCTATAAAGGCTAAACGGTAAGTGGTTAATCGATACAGCAGCTCTGCATAGGGCCACATTAATGCTGTGCTGG
The DNA here is from genome assembly GCF_903798145.1 of Danio aesculapii. Classification (NCBI taxonomy): domain Eukaryota; kingdom Metazoa; phylum Chordata; class Actinopteri; order Cypriniformes; family Danionidae; genus Danio; species Danio aesculapii. The sequence continues at coordinate 37,716,236 of NC_079442.1, read as the reverse complement.
TCGGTGCAAACACATCCTGATGTAAAGGACAGGCCCTTTAATTTTAGTTTAAACTGAGCACACAGTGGTAGACAGGAACTTGCTGCCCACTTTTGGTTACTCAGAGTTTCACTTTTGCTGGTTGTCTGCTATGCACTTTGCAAAACTTCTGCATTGAAAATCTTTATAAAGATTACTGAAGAGAAGAATTGAAAAACATGTGCCTTGGGATAAGATGACATTTAAACTTCTCTATTTCATTTCAACCTCATCATTTAATCTAAACTGGCTGATGCTAATTTAGTTAAAACAAATTCAAGTGAGACATTTAAATTACATAATAGTGTTTAGTTTTTATCCTTGCATACATGTATGAAAAGGCCGATGCAGTAGGTAGTGCTGTCGCCTCACAGCAAGAAGGTCGCTGTTTCGAGCCTCGGCTGGGTCAGTTGGCGGTTTCTGTGTGGAGTTTGCATGTTCTCCCTTCGTTCGCGTGGGTTTCCTACCGGTGCTCCGATTTCCCCCACAAGTCAAAAACATGTGGTACAGGTGAATTGGGAAGGCTAAATTGTCCGCAGTGTATGAGTGTGAGTGAGTGTGTATGAATGTTTCCCTGAGATGGAAGGGTATCCGCTGCATAAAACATGTGCTGGGTAAGTTGGTGGTTCATTCCGCTGTGGCGACCCCAGATTAATAAAGGGACTAAGCCGAAAAGAAAAAGAATGAATGAATGAAGGACATGTATGAAACTTAATGTAATGTCAATCTTTTAAATTTTTTATCATAAGCTATAAATTAACATTTTGAATCATTAGATTTTATGACATGGATTCAATAAAAATATACTGTATAGGCCTACTATGCATCATTTATCAAATACATTTATCTTTAAGGGATTATGTTATTTTATAATTAATTTGATTCAAAAAAACATCTTCACCAAAAATAAAGTACTATGTATATTAATAACTCATTTTCTAATAACTGATTTATTTAATCTTTGCCACGATGACAGTACATAATATTTGACTAGATATTTTTCAAGACACTTTTATACAGCTTAAAGTGACATTTAAAGGCTTAGCTAGGTTAATTAGGTTAACTAGGCAGGTTAGGGTAATTAGGCAAGTTATTGTGTAACTGTGGTTTGTTCTGTAGACAATCGAAAAAATATATAGCTTAAAGGGGCTAATAATTTTGTTCTTAAAATGGTGTTTAAAAAATTAAGAACTGCTTTTATTCTAGCTGAAATAAAACAAATAAGACTTTCCTTGTTCTGTTAAACATCATTTGGGAAATATTTAAAAAAAGAACAAAAAGGTGGGCTAATAATTCTGACTTCAACTGTATAAATTAAATCAACCCAGGCTCATTCTGAAAACGTATCACTATATACATTTCTGGAGAGCACCGAATACATGCCAAGAGCTATGCTTTTTTGCAGATTTTGTTTTCGCGAATCCACTAGAGGTCGCTGTGTACGCTATTTGAAATCTCAAATTTCTCTCGAAAGTGCCATTCACATCTGTTGTTCTCGTGTAAATCCATTAGAGGCTGCTGTCAACTGTTTAAATGACTGACTGACCGACTGACCCAGCCTCCTCCTTCCCTAAACCCAACTAATAGTGTTTTTTCAAAAGCACTGATTGACCCATCCACCCACTTCTCTAAACCCAGCAGACAGTTTTAAAAAGCAATCCAGAAAAAGAAAAGCCCTCGCATGATTTTTACCACATTTTCAAATTTGACGCCATTCTCACCCTTGTTTTTTTTATTTTTTGGCTTCTGTTTTTGTCTTACCCACTTTCTGGAACCGTTTTTTGCCGGACCCAAACCCCGTTGTTGTGGTCAACTCCTCTCTGCGTCTCAAGCCCGCCAACGTGCATAGCGAGCTACTGGACAAACTGGTAACAGCAAGAAGGCCGTCCACACGGTGAGTGGTCAGCTGGTAAGCACGAAGAGGAACCACCCCGTAGCGTTCATTTAAAAGACGAAATGCAGCCATACGTACTTCTGGCCACATAATTCATGATCTACAAAAATCTATATATAGGGCTACGTTTTCAGAATGAGCCTGTGTTGCAACAAATTTATCATCTGACCACACTTCGCTAAAATTTCACTTGCTAAAGTTTCACTGAAAATGTAGTTTTCATTCAGTCCTTCAGCTAACTAGTATTTTACATCAATAGACATTTATACAAATATACAATAAATAATAAGTAATTAATAATGAATATTAAACAAACAAATAAATCTAACATTTACTTTAGAACAATTAATGTGTCCGACAATTATATACTCCATTCCAAACTCATTTCTAAATGATCTTAAATTTAGCTGAAACGTGAAATGCGTTTAACGTGTTTAAGGGCAGCATCTTATGCCATCTTTCTTTCTTTTCTTTGGACTATTATCTGTCTCCTGTCTTTGCATATTGCTCATTTCTGCTCTCTTGCTTGTCAGAGAAGACCGCGTGCACACCTGCAAGCTTTATCACATTTCAAACACCTTTTGAAACAGTTAAAAAGTGTACATGGAGCACATTATGGCCTGGAATCTGAACGTGTAAAGGTGACATGCTTGAAGTCTTGTACCATGTAAAAGGCAGTTAAATAAACAGAAGCTCACATGCTAATGCGTGGAAATACACAAGCACCAAATAAATGAAAAACAAACAAACAAATGCAAGGAAATGTGAACAAACATGAAAACAGTAATCTAGAGATAATTGGTTAGCGGATGCATCCAGCAGTGTGCAGGTGGCTGGTCATTGGCTGTGTGTGGAAAGACATCAGATTTCCCTATAGTGATGATTTATTGTAAGAAGCAACATCTACAGACAGAGAGAGCCGGCAGCGGGTCAACAGCATAGATTACTTTTATGAAGCAATTCAAGACCCACTAGCACTTGTAGATCATGTATTGGTGGATATACATAATTAAATGTACTAATATATATATATATATATTTTATTTTATCTTAAAGGCATATGTCAGCCAAAAATGAAAATTCTGTAAATCATTTACTCCAACTTGTTCAAGACTAGCTTGTTTTTTTTATTTCATTTAAACACATAGGAATATATTTTGAACAATATTAAATATAACCTTTAATCATTGACATCTACTGTATAGTGGGAAAATCAAATCCTATGGATGCCAATGGTTACAGATTTTCAACATTTAAAAAATAATTGTGCGTGTTCAACATAATTAAAGAACTCAAACTAGTTTGAAATGAGTAAATAGTGAGAAGATGATGACAGATTTTTTTTTTCTTTTTTTGATGAACTATCACTTTAATCTCTAGTATTAATAACATTTACTGTTCAACAGAGGCTAATGTTTCCTAAAAGCTCGATACAAACATGTGATTTAAAATGTGTACATGTTTGAAGTAATTTCTATTTTTTTTAATTCAACGAAGATGCATTAAATTGATACATAGTGACATTAATTATATTAAGCCTAGTTTAGTTTACTCCGTTTATTTGTCTAAAAATACAGTAATAAATATGATATGATTGGTTTACAACTACGCCCTGTGAAATCCATTTATATTTATAATTTATATATTATAACCAACCAAGCAACCAACAAACCAACCAATGAACCAACCAATCAATCAATCAACCAAACAACCAACCGACCAACCAACCAACCAACCAACCAACCAATCAACCATCCGACAGACCAACAAATCAATTCAAATCAATCAATCAATCAATCAATCAATCAATCAATCAATCAATCAATCAATCAATCAATCAATCAATCAATCAATCAATCAATCAATCAATCAATCAATCAATCAATCAATCAATCAATCAATCAATCGATCGATCAATCAATCAATCAATCAACCAATCAACCAATCAATCACTCAATCAATCAATCAAATCAATCAATCAATCAATCAAATCAATCAATCAATGTCTTTATTATCACCCGAAAGCAAATTAGTTATACAGACATGAAACTCAGCAGTTCATCACTAGAATTAGTTTCATATAGACATCAATACAATAAAATAGTTAAATCTAATGCCAGGGGTATTATTACTTTCGGGTTTGACTGTTGAAGTCAGAATAATTTTTTATTTCTCCCCAATTACACATTTCTAAACATAACAGTTTTAATAATTATCGTATATTAACTGATTTCTTTTATCTTTGCCATGAAGACAGTACATAATATTTTACTACATATTTTTCAAGATCCTAGTATTTAGCTTAAAGTGACATTTAAAGGGTTAACTAGGTTAATTATGCTAACTGGGCAAGTTAGGATAATTAGGCATGTCATCATATAATAGTGGTTTGTTCTTTGGCCAATTGAAAAACAAAATGCTTAAGGGGACTAAAATATTGACCTTAAAAATGTTTTTTTTTTTAAATAAAACTGCTTTTATTCTAGCCAAAATAAAGCAAATAGGACTTTTTTCAAGATTAAAAATAATTTCTGAAATATAATAACGCATTGCAGAGCTAATTGTCAGCTTAAAATAAGTGAAGTTTAATATGTTAAACTAATTTCGAGAGGAGTACGCCCTCATGATTGACCCAGCTGGCTCATATTAGCTAATCACGATCCTCCAATCAAAGGATCCTAAGTTTCTATATATACAGTATATCCTCTTTTTTTCTCTACAACTATCTTCATCTTGAAGAAACCCCCCTCCTCGCCATCCTCCGCCTCTATCCAGAATAGGTGGCTCAGTGGCCCAGCAACCAGCAAGAATTCCAACGGCTCTGGCTCCTTGCTGTAACATTTTGGAGTTTCTGCGCGGAGCTGGCATGTTCTAATATGAAGAAGTATGAGACTGAGATTCTGCATCGGCAAATAAACATTATTTCTATTAGATATAGCCAAAATAGGAGTGGGGCAATCCTAATAGCGAACAATACAATCCATATGCTAACATCTCAAGCTCTACGCTTTTCTTACCCAACAAAATCAAACAAACAAACACCAGAACGCTTCGAATTTGAAGCTCTTTTTTGTTTACAGCCACAAAGAACTGACCCGCAATTTACTCAAAAATGACTAACTTAACATCGCACATTTTAAAAAGACACTGAATAAAAAATAAGGCCCAAACACAAAGCCACACCCAGTCTGCCCACACACAATGACAGTCATGTGATCTCCCTCTCACTCACTAATGCGTCATCAGTAAAATACTCCACAACACCCCAAACACAGAGCTGTGAGTCCCAGGTGGCTCATCCCATCTGCAGCAGCGGTGGCGTAATGGAGAGCACGCATGTGTGTGTGAGTGTGTGTGTACAGTGACCTGAATATAACAGCAGATAATATAAAGTGTGTGTGTTTGCATAGTGTGACCCCGTGGTGGTAAGTAGCTGCCCTGCTGCGCTGAGGGATGCCTGGGGTAATTATCATACAGCAGATGAGCCCTATGAACCAGCCAACATGGCGCCATGCCCTCTCATGGGGCACAGGGGCAGAAATCCGACTGTATAGGTGGTGGGGGCAGGTGCGCATTGGAGAAAAGAGGGTAATAACAGCCAGACAGGGTGACGTATAAGAGGTGCCCTGGTGTGGTGTCTGTGTATGTGTTTACGCGTGGCTTTTCTGTGGTTTTGCAGACTTTCCCCACCTGAGGACCCTCTGGCCTAGTGGGACGTCTGAGATTATATGAGGGCACAGACGGTGTCGTCATTAGAATTCCCATAGCGCAGATTTACTATTTGAGTCTGAAAGCTACTCTGCTGTTTACATGAAGGTACAGGTGATGTTTGTTATTCTGGTTTATTGTGGAGGGCTGCTATAAGTAAGCTATTTTTAAAACATTTTCCTTATAGATTGTGTACTTATAGAGGGTCAAGACTATATGTTTATCTGAATAATCACAGTTCTCGTAAAGTGTTTGTACTGTAAACATGTTATAAATATTGGAAAGCATGTTGTTTGTGGTAAGGAAGTACATAATGCTTTCTGATATGATTTTGCCTAGTAAACAATATAATTGCTTTAAAAATTATCAGCATTCATTTAATAACATTATACAATGTACATACTGTAGTACAGTTGGAGGCAAAACTGTGAGCCATCATTGCTTCAACTTAAATGGAGTAAGTTCACAGTACTTATATAAATTAGTTTTTCTTAAATGGTTTGTAGCAATCAGTTTCTTCAAACAGTTTGAGTTGCCTTAACTTATTGGGTTTTACAGTACTCAGTTAGTTTGAGTTCTCTTCATTTATTGGGTTTTACTGTGCTCAAATTACTTCATTTACTCAAATGGATTAAGTCCACAGTACTCATTAGGATTAGTTTTTGAACTTAAATGGTTTGTTGCAATCGGTTTCCTCAAATAGTTTGAGTTACCTTAATTTTTTGGGGTTTTACAGTGCATTAAATGTATGCTTAAATTAATATTATTTTAGAGAATTAAAGATTTTTTAGCCTAAGCTAAAGTCTCACGGTTTGAAGTTATTGGCTTACTAATTGATAAATGTACCTAAATGTACCCAGAATATTGCTGCAAATAATAATGTATATAAATATATTAGTGGTGGGCCGCTATATTTTTTATCGCACGGTAAGAGTGCTGTGTTAATGCAAGACTCTTATCGCGCGATAAAAAAATATCGCCATTAATCTATTCTCAAAGTTGGGTTGGGAGCTGGCTCTATTCTACCAAGCTATGATGACTTTCACCTCGATTTTTTAGCGCGGATGTATACCTGACCGCTGAGCCGTCTGACAAAAAAGTGCCCTTCAGAATCAAATCAGCAGGATGCCTGACTTTAACTGCAGTTCGGCAGTTTCACTTTAACTCATGGACATTTCAATCATGCCCCCGTGACAAACTGGGGTATTAGACACAAACAAGGAGTAAGGACTGGTGAGAGTGTTATGTAATTTAATAATGCACGCCAAATGGAAAGACAAAAAACTTCCACGTTTCGTGATGTGTGTGTGTGTTTGTGTGTGTGTGTTTTGTGTGTGGTCCTTTACTGACACCCGCATATGTGGATCTTGTTGGAAAATATGCCGAAAAGTCCTACATGACAGTGTTTACTGATCGCGGTGTTTACTTCAATAGTGCCACTAATATATGCATACTCCACATGTCTTAATTCCATTCCTGTTTAGTTCAGTTATGACTGTAGTTGGATTAAGGTGATCAAAAATCCCTGTTATGAGCTTATGTAGGCCTACAGTTCAAAATTCATGTTTAACTGAATAAACAGTTAGTAAACACAAGTACATCTTATTAAGCATAACTTATTTTTATCACCAATTATCATAGTAGAACAGTTTGTCAAGCAGTTTGTGATGCATTTTGGAAACAGGAGATGAGCCCCTGGTCTAATGCGCCACCTGGCTTGAGAAACCCGTTCTCAAAGACTAATTATTTGGGTAGCACACATATTCTGAATGCCTTCGGCAGAATTCAAATGAGCCATTTTAATCTAGATTAATTCCGAGATTAATCTAGATTAATCTAGATTAAAAAAAATTTATCTATGCCCACCTATAATATATGTATAATAATTGTTATAGATACAATATATGCAATTATATGTAATTGTTAATAAATGTGACCAGGACAATTAGAGCAAATCAGCGCCTCATTATTAGATGGTGACTAATGTAAGATCTAACGCTCCTCATGACAAAAACATTGAACCAAGAAAAAGTGAGAGCAGAAGGGATGGTGTGATGCAGGTGTGCCGTCTCTTTTCCCTCTCTCTCTTCCTCTTTTCCTCTTTCCCAAGGGATGCTGAAATGTGTTGGCTGACTGCATCAGCAGAGGAGGTGGAGTGGACCCAAGGAGACCGCCTGGTGCCAGTCTGCACTCCATCTCTCCTCCACCAACACACACACGGAATGAGAGAGAGAGCGAGAGATGGAAAAACTGAGGGATGAGAGGTTGATGCAAGAGAGATGGCAGAGATACAAGCTGAAATCCATCCACATTAGCTCCATTAGATGTGAGCATCAGGCCCAGGTTAAGATGGTACAGCAGGAAGCAGAAAAGCAGGGTAATGTTGCCCGGGGCGGTGCTGCTGGTGTTAAGATGCTGAGAGCAGACAGCGATAGGCTTTACTCTCCTCTTAAACCCACCGCAACATCACTTTTGATTTGTCTTTCTCACAGTCTACAGGAAAAAGTGTTTAGAAGCGCTAGTGCACAAAAGCAGCTCTCTGCTGGATAATCTGATCATGTCTTCTGGGAAGTTCAGACCACATTTGTACATTAGCTGAGGACTGATGGTTTAAAGTCTGCCTGAACCGGAAGTTGCTGAGACTTTTGTTTTACTATGTTGATGTGCTTCCAACTGAAATGGAATATTGAGTAGGGGGCGCTTTTGAGAATCATTCCCTCATAGCAAACTAATGGTAAGAGAGGGTATTAATACACAATTGCTATATGGAAGCTTTCAGATTGACTCCAAACACAAAAAGAAAATGGTCAGACATTCATTATTACAAAGACCATTTTTTTCAGTGGATTAACTTGCGCTGATAGATTATTAGTTTTAAAAATAGCAATGTGAGTTAGCAAAATAAACATTGTAAATTCTGATCTCACACCGACTTTGACCCTTATATGTATAAATGTCTTGAAAATCAATATTCCATATCGGTGTTTTGAGCAACCCAGATTTAAATTTCTAAGAGTGATTAATCAGCCTAATCTCGTGATATAACAAGTATTTTCCATTTTGTAAGTTTAGTGGCTAATGTGTACATTTGAGTTCAGTCGTAAGAAAATGTATGATTTTAAAAAGGACACCACCCCTAAACCCAACCATCAATGGGCAAATCGTACTAAATTGTATGAATGAGAGCCACTAAATAAAAAAAAAAGTTACAAATTTCCAGGAGATAGCATTGGATTCATATTTAATATCTGGAATATCATAAAATGCACATTTTTACCCTTCAATGCATATTTCAATCTCTAAAAGCTTTTACAACGGTTTCACCATCAAGTGACCTTATCTTTTTTCCTATGCCTTTGATAATTATGTGTGAAACATCACATACTGTAAGAATTGTATATCAAACATTGGAATAAAGTTAAGCCATCGGTATTTACAAAACATTTTATCTCAGCTCTTATAATTCTCCTTAATAGTAAAAGTTTTAGCTTAGAGTTTTCTCTTAAACTTAGAGTTTTCTCTTAAATTTTACAAAACAATACAGAGAAGTCTTTAGAGTGGGGTTAGCTTTGTTGCTATGGATGATGTCAGCATTATTATAAACTATGCTCACAGTGATTGGCTCATGGGGAGGAGAAGTCATCTCGGCCACAGAGTAATTCATGGAAAGTTTAAGCATGATGTTATGAGGCCATAATTAAATAAAGATTTCAAAATAAAAAATAGTGCCAGGTTCAGGTAAAGATTTTAAAATGCAGGCTAAGTCAATAATTGCATTGTAAAAACAACAACAAAAAAATAATAATAAATTAAAAATTAAATAAATAAAAAAACAGTTTTAGACATTAAAAAGATTTTTTTTCTAGTGTTTAAATCCTTTTAAATAACTGTTTTTATATATGAGCAATATCATACCAGTAGCAGTGCGATATGGCTCTATATCGGCAGTGGTGGGAGGCGTGCGTTGGCTCGAGGTTGCAGGTTAAGTGCCTTAGTGTCCCACCAGTGATGATATAGAGCCACATAGCAATGCTATGAGTGTGATATTGCGTTTATGCAACAGTTTGATGGTATAATCATGTATATATTAAAAAAAATCAAACATGGTGAGTCTCAAAAATCCTTTTGTATGAGGAACTACTTTCTTCTGCCATTCATTTATATCTGTAGCTGACGTCAGAACAGGAGAAACTGTTGCTACTTCACAAACATCATTTTAGAGATAGTATTTAAATGATTTCCTGGCGTATTATCTAAAATGATGACAAAACTGCATAGTTGCAATCTAAACACTTACATTCTCACCTAAAAAACCTCAAAAGTACATTATGTTGTCCAACAACTGCGATGTTTGTCAAACTGTAGTGAGTTTATTGATCTGCTGTCACTCTATGTGGGCGCAGTAATACACAAGAGTGAAGACCCTGTACGAGTTCTGATATTGCAGAATATTGCATCAGTAGGCTATACATATCCATTATATATGTAAACATAATAATTAAGGAGAAAACCATTTCTTGTTTGCTGTTAGTGACTTAGGAGTACTCTTCACAACTCCAATTAATTTAGAAGCTATTTTTAGTGCTAAAATGCTAAAAATGAAAACAGTAGGAGTACCATTTTCAGGCCCACTTTATAATAAGTGGCCTTAACTACTAGACACAGCACTTACATTAAAAATAAGTAAAATTTACTTATTGTGTTTATAATGTTGCTGGAATAAGCTTTTTACCAGATTTTCTTTCTTCTTGCTATATAGATTATATTGATGAATACTAACAAGGTTTATGTCAAACTGGGGTGCGTTTCCCAAAACCATCATTAGCCATCTAAGGTCGCAAGTTCCGTCATTACAAACATAGTTAATTGATTTGCCATTTCCCCAATCCATCGCTTCAACGAACTTTCGCAAACTGTGTCGCAATCTTGAGCACTTGAAACTACACCTCTGGAGCTGTAGTTAGAAACATAGTTCCTGGCTGTGTTCGATTCCCACTTATCCCCTCTATGCCCTATTCATTTAGAACATTTTAACATTCAAAGTTGGAATTATTAAAAATAAAAAAAAAGCATTAAAGTCATCACTCTTAGGTGTAATTTGCATTCAAAGTATTTTACAGTTCAGTTTTAGCGATCTTCATGTTTACAATAGTGCTCCCTTCGCAGTGCACTTTGAAAACATTGATATCATTTTAAACACAGCTATAGCTATAGGTGACCTATTATTAAAAGTGGAATTTATGTTACGTCCCCGAAGCTTGTAAAAACAAACATAGCATACGTTAATTCTTTTAATTTGTAGTGGGTTATTTATTAAGTATCTGTACTGTATATGACATGGGCCTGTTGGTTAGAACTTTCTGCTGTGGTCTGCATGTGTCAAATTGTAAAAGTTGACTTTTCAAAAAAAAAAAAAAAACAATATCCTACTTAATAATAATAATAATTATAATAATCATCATCATCATCATCATCATCATCATCAATAAAATTCATATTATTATTAAAGTAAATATAATAAATAGCCTCATTATCTATTTATTATATCTGATTTATATATGATATTAGAATAGTGTTAACTTTTGTAAGTGATTTTATGTTTTAGAATAGAATATGTAATATTCTCAATAATATTAGTAAAGCAAACATAGGCCCTATTTGTGCCATTTACATATATTTCAATTAATATGGAAAACGAGTGCATGTTATTACCAACACTAATATTGGATTTTATTTTAAATGCGTGTCTGTGTAAAACAATATAATTTGCACAAAGAAATGATGGGGTTCTTCTCTAAAGAAGTTGTTACTCAGCTGTTTAGAGCACCATTATGGGCATTTTACGTCATAACTAACGTGATTCAAGCGATGGATCTGCGACAGAGAAACTAGGGGTTTTGGGATAAATGAGGGACCCCTGAATGAATGAGGGAGAGGAACACTCTAAAAATACACTGGTTGGCAAATACAGACTAACCCAACCAGTGGTATCATCAATAAATAAGTTGTATCAATAAATAAATAATAATGATAAAAGTTAACCCATAGTTGGTTTTGTCCATATTCAACCCTATGTTGGCTTACAACAACCATGCATTTTTAGAGTGTAGCGAATTATGTCTCGGGTCACTAAAGTCTGGAAGCACATCTGCGTTTAAAGGTTAATATTTATAAGTGGATTTGTTCATCAGATGATGACTGCATGTGTGGCTGAGTGAAGTTAAGGCCTGCCAGGAAAGTCAGTGATGTTTGCTGCTGTAATGTAAGCAGGGGCAGCAATGATGTCAGCCAACACCACACAAGGTGACTCTTGCAAGAACAAAACAATGACATACTCGGCTAAATAAGGTCTCAAAGGAAGTGATATCAGCACAAGACTGTGGTAAAAGCTGGATGAAGGTCAGGGGTCTGGTGAGTCAAAGCAGACAAAGGAGAAGAGGAAGAGATCTCATTGGGAGAAAGCGCAGTGTTCGGTGTGGTGGCTGGACAAATACTGTACATGTCAATCACCTTTTTGTTAGAGACCAGTCACATTTTTTTAATTTAATTGTAAAATGCACAACTGCCGAGAATAAAAGAAGTAAATACCTCTATACCTACGCAACATTATAAGGTTGCACAATTTACACATTGTAAAATTGTGATGCTTGTTTTTCAAAACACTGCTTTATTTCTGAAATGGTTACTTAAAATGCTAATTTGGATGCTCTATAAAAGTGAGTAATTTTACATGCCTGTTAAGTAACTGTGTAGAATTCATAGCCTATGAACACACACCTGATTCTTGTTCATTTTGCAATAAAAAGTTGCACATTTTTCACACTTAGCATAAAAAAACTCACACTTATCATAAAAAAGAACTCTTCTCAAACAAGTGTAATGAAGGGTTTCTGGAAACTAAAGCTATTCAATTAGTCAGCAATAGTTTTTAACAATCAATTCAGTGGGTAACACTTTAGAATAATGGCCCATTAGTTAATATGTTGAGTAACTATGTTGATATAGTAGTAATAATAATCTTGCACAGCATTCATTAATCATACTTCAACATTAACTCATGCATTATTCAAATCTAAAGTTGTGCTTGTTAACAATAGTTAATGCACAATGAGTTAACATAAACTAACATGAACTAATGTTATTTACCTTAAATAAAATTAACCAATGTTAACAAAGATGACTAAATACCATAATAAATGTATTGCTTATTGTTTGTTAACGTTAGCAAATACAGTACATTAACTAATGAACAATTGTTTTTAAAGTGTAACCATTCAACCTTTATAATTTCTACTTTTTTACATTAAATGACTTCATTATAATTACTGCCATCTAATCAAAGTCGAAAATGTGAAGATCTGAGGCAAAAATGTCCCTGTATGAGTTCTTGATTGTTTTTTATAAAATGACTATATTTATAAAATGATTCAGCAATATGACGTGATCTAAAGTGCACTTGTTCTTTCTTGTCACCGAGCCGTAATGTAAGATAAGTGAGCAAGAACTGACATTTCATGTGAATTCAGACCCGCCAGCTCAAAATTATAAATCATTTTATAAAGCTAACTTATCATAGTCAATTGGACAGAGTAATAAGCACTTATTTGAGCACAAAAAAGTTACGTGCTGCAGTATTTCTATGGTAAAATCTGAAATTGCAAGGCTACACTATTGTAAAATACAGTGGCTATAGAAAATCACAACCCATGCTCATTCTGATTACGCACCACTATATACATTTCTGGAGAGAGCAAAATACGTCCCTGGAGCTGTTTTGTTTGCAGGTTTTGTTTTTGTGAATCCACTAGAAGCTGCTGTTTACGCTTTTCAGATCTCAAATTTCTTTCGCGAGTGCCATATGCGCCTGCTGTTCTCACATAAATCCAGCAGAGGCCGCTGTAAACTGACTGACTTACTGACTGACCAACCGACCCATGCCCCAACCCTACCCCTTCCCTAAACCCAAGGGCAGTGTTTTAAAAAGCAATCCAGAAAAATAAAAGCCTCGATTTTTACCACGTCTTCAGACTTTACCAGATTCCCACCCTGTTATTTACTGGTTTATTTTATTTTTTAGCTTTTGTTTTTGTCTTACCCGCTTTCTGGAACCATTCTTTACCGGACTCAAACTCTATCGTCACGTTCAACTCCTGTCTGCATCTCAAGTCTGTTGACGTACATGTTGAGCTACTGGACAAACTAGTAACAGCAGGAAAGTCACCCATACGGACGTAAGCGGTCAGCTGGTAAGCGAGAAAAGAAATGGCGTCATACCGCCCCATAGCTTTCATTTTAAACATGAAATCCAGCCATAAGTACCTCTACATAATTTGCTCAAAATGAGCTTACACTGAAAAAAATTATTCAAAGATGATTCCTTGGATTTACTCAATTTTTTTTAAGTTAAGTGGTTGTAAACAATTTATTTGGGCTGAATTTAAACAAACAAATTAAGTTGAAAATTGCTCATTTTAATTTGTTTGTTTAAATTCAACACAAATAAATTGTTTGCAACTGTTTTGCATGCAACACTTAAAATCGTCATGCCCCTTTAAAATAATTACTTTATTTGTCATAAATAAATAAAATCTGAAATCAAATCACATTTCAAATCATTTTAAAAAACTTTTTGTTCTAGCCCTCTCCTAACCTGTGCCTTTTTACACATTTATCTCAAGGGTCTTTTAAAAGCAATGTGTAATGCGAGTAAAGCTATAGATTTTCACAGGGTATAATGATTTTTCTATAGGCACTCTTTCTATATATTAAATGCCCCCCCCCCCCCCCCGCTCCCCTCTAACGTCACCCCTGATTTTATTTTGTTTACATCAAATATGATGACCACTTTCGATTTCAAGTTACTCCGAGTTTGATGTCATGCAACTTTCGCTGTCCAACACTAAACAATTCCACTGCATATTAATCGATTCTCCTGCTGCACACAAATCCATATAGCCGTCATTTATCTCAGTAATGCTTCTATTACTCCCGAAAGTCTAAAGCCTGGAACTATCGAAAGATGAGAATTTAGACGGCTCGGCCTATTTGTGCAAAATTAATTACGCTGCCAATTTCTAAGTGCTCCATTTAAATCTTTAAAGCAAGTCATTTTTTGCATTTGTCAGGATCTCATCTCTCTCTCTCTTTCTGCATCCTGTCCAGATCTGTAAACCATCTGTCCCTTGGGGGCGTCCCTGCCTGGCACAGCTTGCCAGCCTGTCTGACCACATCCCCGCTGGCAAGAGTGCCAGCTGCAAGTTTGCTCTCTGCATCTCTGGCTCTCTCACACTCTCTCTCTCTCGCTCGCTCACTCTCTCTCTCTCTCTCTCTCTCTCTCTCTCTCTCTACCTCATCACTTTTAGTGCCCACAGCCAGACTGGTGTCTCCAGATGCCCAGGGGGGTGAATGGGGGTTTGGGAGGGGATGGTGCCTCCTAGACAGCAGATGCTGCCAATTAACTTCTCCGCCACAGGCTCGCAGAGGGAGTGTGTATCTGCAGGGCAGAGGGGAGGCTGTGTGTATGTTTGTGGGTTTATTGGTCATGGTATTTACTGACTTGACCAAAGCCTTCTTTTTCTGGGACTGAAGATACTTCTCTCCCTCTTTGCTCTTGGCCAGTCCCTCTGTGCCACATGCCACACTGGGACCTCTGAAACATCTCAATTACAACCAGAGAGCAATGTGCCAGCCAACCGGCCAGTGAGGGCACTAGAATTGTACTCAAGCCTGCAGCTTACCATTCATTACAAAACATCACAGTAAACAGGGAAATACAGTAGTATTGCACAAGCACTCTGAATCAGGGGTTCCCAAACTTTTCAGCCAGTGACCCCCAAGATAACAATGCCAGTCACTCGAGAACCCCACGCTCCTCTGAGGTGGTTTTAAATATACAAATGTTGCACACACAACAATAGGCCTATATAAACACGAGCATACTGACAACACAAAAAAGTCCATACCATAGGCTATAATTTATATAGTCATTTAATTATTTGATTAATTAATATTAACCTCACCTAATGAGACTGGTGGGCACAATGTTTTCAAGTCTACTTTTAGTTAACTTTGGAGACCGCCACTCAGAGATCTTCCTCAATGTTCAGTTGTGGCCTGTAAAACCAACAATCCTATGAAAAAGATAAAACGCTGATGGCTTTTTATTTGCATGTTGTTGCTTTTTTATGTTACTGTTAACTACTATTTTTAATCTTGTGTGGGCTATGGATAAAATATGGCAATTCTAATAGTTTAATAAAATTTATTTGACTTTTGGAAATCACCAAGCGACCCCCTGTCATTGCCCCGTGACCCCCACTTTGGGAACCACTGCTCAACATGTTAACCATTCTTAGATTTCTGCAAATATGTAAAAATCAACAATAGTTATGACATCACAACAAGGACATTTCGATTTGAATGCTCACCTTTGCATATAAAAAGGATTTAGTAACTTTATTAACAATAACACTTAGAGGCTAGCCAATCAGAGCTGAGGTCATTTACATTTTACAAAAAAAAAAAAAAAAACAACAACACAGGCTCATTCTGAAAATGTAGTCCCGCGGATGTTTCTGAAGACCGCGAAATACGTCCTGGGAGGTACGTATTTTTGCAGTTTTTGTTTTTGCGAATCCGCGAGAGGCCACTGTGTCGATTCTCAAATGTCTCTTGCGAGTGCCATTCGCACCCGCGCCCACGCTGTTCTCGCGTAAACCCACCAGAGGCCGCTGTTGAACGACCGTCTGTCCGACTGGCTGAATGATTGACTGGGTGACCGGCCAACCCACCCTCCTCCTTCCCTGAACCCAACTAATTTTACCGATTGACCCGCCCGCCCGCTTACTTCCCTAAACCCAACCAACAATTTACAAAAGCCGTCCAGAAAAAGAAAAGCCCTCGTCTGATTTTTTAGATTTTACCACATTCTCACCCTGTTATGAACTTTTTCACTTTACTTCTTGGATTCTGTTTTTGTCTTACTTGATTTCTGGAACCGCTCTTTCCCCGGACTCGAACCCGGTCATCGCCGGCTCCTCTCTGCATCTCAAGTCTGCCGACGTACAGGACGAACTAACTGGATAAACTGGTTGCGGCGAGAAAGCCCTCCACACGAAGGTAATCGGTCAGCCGGCAAGCGGTAAAAGGAACAGCGTCATACCGCCCCGTAGCGTTCGCTTAAAAAATGAAATGCAGCCATACGTACCTCCGGCTACATAATTCACGGTCTCCAGAAACGTCTGCGGGACTATGTTTTCAGAATGAGCCTGGGTTGCAAAAAAAAGGGTTTTGAAGGGTCAGAGAGATAGTGGTGAGATTGTCTTGTAAATCAAAACTGTTCGATTGTTTTGGTTGCACAAATTCTTGTGTAACATTTTAAGTTAATATCAGGAAAAATTGACTATTCTTTTAAACACTGATATCGGATTTGGATATAAAATTATTAGCCCTGCGATGAATTTTATTTTAATTTTTTTTTTCAAATATTCCCTAAATAATGTTTAACAGAGCAAGGCTCAGAGCAATGTTCACAGTATTTCCAATATTATTATTTATATCTTCTGGAGAAAGTCTCATTTCTTTTAGCTTGGCTGGAATAAAAACATTTTTTTTTAAATATAATTTTTAAGATCAGTATCATTAGAAACTAATGTTAATATTTTTCCCTGACTATCTACAGAACAAACTACTGTCCACTAATTTACCTCATTAGCTGAACTTGCCTAGTTAACCTAATTAACCCAGTTAAGGCTTTAAATTGCATTTGAAGCTGAATATTAGTATCTTGCGAAATAACTATACTGTTACCATGGCAATGACAAAAGTTATTACAAATTAGTTACTGTAATTATTAGGTTTAAAAATGTGTTCTTTGTGTGTAGAATGAAAACATTACAGGAGGACTTTTTTTTTGCCTTTAATTGTATGTCAATACACATAAAAATAATATTTCACATTTTTATTTTTGTTCTTTTAAATTTTGATGTGAAATACTGTATATCCAACTGCACAGTGTAAAAAAAATGCCTTAAATGTTACCTTACAACTAACTTTAACTGAAATGACATTAAACTGACTTAAAACAACCGGAAAAGACTTAAAAAATTAAGTTGAAACAAGACTAACTTAAATTAATATATCAACATTAACATGTTATCCTTGATCCTATCCTATTTTACAATGCAGACATTTTTTGGACAGTTGTCATTCCCGAAACTCCCCAAAACGCTGCTGCACAGATAGCTCAGCTGATTTTTTCTCAGGAGGAGAGAACAACATGAGGTACAAAACAAGCCAAACAAGGAACTAAAGAGTCTCAGATGTCTGACAGCACTTCAGCAAGTGTGTTTGATTGACGTGTGTCAGCATGTGGACACAAGTGTGAAAGAAGGAGCAGCTGCGTACTGACCAAACACATCGCCTGCATGGACCACTCGACCAAAAACACACACTCAAGATTTCTTCAATTATGAGACTCACTTGGTAAAAGTCAAACCAACCATTAAAGTCCGCATGAAACAGAAGCTATGATATATATATATATATTTTTTTTTTGATCCAGTTTCTATAGAAACGGAATGTTTAATGAGAAAACAGTGGGTGTGGCTTGTTTTACCTTCTAAGAGCTGATTGGATGTAGTAAAGTATGTATTTCATTCAAAACGACTGGAAAAAAGGGTTTTGGAAAAGTTACAACCAAGCGGCAACATCTTGCTCTCCCTCATGAAGCTAATATGGAAGTCACTGAAACTGCAGTTCATCGAATTTCCACTAGGCCTGGATACAAAATACATTTCTATTGACCCCAATGTTAAAATGGCCAACTTTACAGCAGAAAAAAAGGTGTTTACAGCCTGGTACAAAAAACGATTTTGGTGCATATAGCTAATATAACACTTCATGACAACTGTGAGGAAAGTTCATGTTTTATTCATTTTAAGTTATATTAAGTCTGCATAATTAAGGGTGTGGCCACTTGAGTAACAGCTAGGTCTTGTCGCTGTCATGTCACCTCAGCTGATTCCAGCTGATTAGCCGCTGAACTTGGCATATACATCGTATTTTTGTTTTGTTTTATGTGGCTATATACAGTCAACTGCCTTTTGGAATTATTTCTTACAATTATCAGATTATCATGCTCTATGCACTTACTTGTGCTCACAAACCATTGAAGTGGCCTCCATTTCATAGGTGAGAGAAATTCTTATATACTTCAGCGCAATGAAGCGTGAACAAAATGGCGACGGTTGGACATGCCCACTTTTAGGGTAAAGTTTAGATAGGATACACAGCCGGCCGGAAGTGCGATATGCACATCAATATAGCGCCATTTTTACGACACTATAAAACAATAAATCATATTTTTACAGTACTGTAACGATTGGGTTTAGGGTTAGGGTAGGGTTAGACGTTAAAAAATGCAATGTATTGGGTAATTGTAAAGATAACATAAATAATACTCTGTACAACTACTATATTTACGTTACTGTGACAGCTGGGTTTAGGGTTGGGGTGGGGGTAGATGCTAATAAAATACAATTAATAGGAAATGTAATTAATAACATAAATAATTTTCGTTAACTTCCGGCAGCAACCATATCTGATCTAGTAACAAACCACTTGTAGCTTCATTTGCGTTTTTCAGAAACCTATGGGTGACGTCACGGATACTACGTCCATATCTTTTACAGACTACGGTTACAACCTAACAGACACCTCCTCCTCGCCATTTGTTTGTTGTCAAAACTGACCGTTGGAGGGGTGTGGTTAAGTGTGTTAGCCATGCCCAATACCGCAAACAGACGTTGCTTGAGAATTTCACCGAAAATAAACAGGAAGTGTAATTTTACATTAAAATTTTAGATTAACATGTGGCAAACAATTTTTTTTTCTTAATGACAAGCACAAAACTAGCAATGTGAGCTAACAAAATAAATATGGTTAGTTTTGATTTCATTTGTACTTTAACAAAGTGAATCGCCTATTAAAACTGCAACAGAGAGTGGTAAAATCCTCCTACTGAGGGTAATCAATTCAATCGGCTAACTGATGGAAAGCGATTAGTAAAGTAGATTAACGAAGCCGATTGTAATTCTTCCTCTATGAGCTCACTAGAGGACGTCGCATGGGCTTTCATTT
This sequence comes from Danio aesculapii, assembly GCF_903798145.1. NCBI lineage: Eukaryota > Metazoa > Chordata > Actinopteri > Cypriniformes > Danionidae > Danio > Danio aesculapii. Next base: position 37,696,477 of record NC_079442.1, on the reverse strand, counting down.
TTGCTTAAGAGATTAAAATGGCGACTTTCCTGCTTTGTCTCGCGTTCTTGTATTAGACGAAAGACAGATTACTACTTACTGAGGAGAGAGAGAGGGAAGTTTGGCTCCAAATGGGGAAGGAGAAACTGGAACTGCGGCATTATGCAGTAAAGGTAAATCATTCAGTGCGATGGAGCTCTACAAAGCCATTTACACATATAGCACCTCTGCATGCAAATTCATAGCGGCTCGCCACACGCCGGGCAGGTATACGTGCATGTGGGTTGAACGGGTTTGACTGCATAACCTCTCCTTCTCTCTCACTCTTGGATGCGAAGTACAGCCAAGCATCTGCTAAGAGTCTGTGCGATTGATTAAGCTGATGCGGCGGCGATCGAAACCACTTATAAAGTCAATAGCATTAGTTTGCTGTTGGGACGAACATGGTGTAAATACCATGTTTTACATACAGCTGAAGTCAAAATTATTAGCTCTCCATGTGAATTGTGTTTAATTATTTTTCAAGTATTTACATTCTAAATATTTTGAAACATAACCTTTTTATATAACACTTTACTTTAAGAGGTGTTCATAAAACTGTCATTAAACCTTTATAATCATGATATGACAGAACATTAATGATATTTTATGCTTATAATAATTAACATTAAGTGTCATTCACTGAGGTATGACATTTTAAATGCAAAGGTGAAATTGTTTGTTATGACAACTGGAAATAAACAATTAAATCACAACCTGTTTTTGTCTTTGTCAGACAGCTTAACAATATAACAAAAATAAATCTGTCATAAACATGATTGTCCTGAAGCCATTTTATATATATATATATATATATATATATATATATATATATATTTTTTTTTTTTTTAAATTTTACCTCAACTCCAGTGGTACTGTAAACTGATGCGGCAGTGATCGAAACCACTTATAAAGTCAATAGCATTAGTTTGCAGTTGGGACAAAAATGGTGTAAATGCCATGTTTTAATTACAGTTGAAGTCAAAATTATTAACTCTCCATGTCTATTTTGTTTAAGTCTTATTCAAATATTTCCCATGTGCTGCAACGCTTTACTTGAAGAGGTGTTCATAAGACTCCAAGTCATTAAAGTCAATAAACATTAAACTTTAATTCATTCAATTCGACACGTCATGAATGTGAATGAGATTTGATACATGTTTTAACAACTGTCAATAATACAATAAATTTGTCATGAATTAAAAAAATACCTTAACCACAGTACAGCGATGGTACAAGCAGGCTAAATTTGTCATTAAAATATCATAAAAAATTAATGACACTGCTAATATTATTTTACAGCGTAATGACACTTTTAATAAGACATTTTAATGAGAAATATAGTTTGTTCCACTGAAAAAGTTATCAGAAAAATATTCATGACACAATTATAATGACGTCATGACAATCATGTTTATGACAGATTTATGACAAGTTATGCTGTCTTGGTATTGTTAAGTTGTCATGACAAAGATGAAGACTGGTTGCAATGTATTTGTTTATGTCAAGTTGCTATTATTAACAATGTCATATTTGAATTTAAAATAATATAAATGACACTAATAACAGTTGTCATAAGCCTGCAGAAAATCTCTTTGGCATTCATGACATATGTGATGTCACGATTATAATGCTTATGATTGCTTATGGTCACCTGTATTCTGGGGCATTGCTATGGAATAAACTGCCAGTGGATTTTAAACGTATTACAACTGTGGTTAATTTTAGTTTCAAACCTAAAATCTGGCTCTTAAGCATAGTAGTATGCTAATGAATTTTCCAGTATGTTTTAATGGGTTTCTTTTGTTATTGTATTTGCATATACTTTTATAATGTAGTGTCACAGTGTACCTGTTACTGGGAGTAGTTTAATCTGCACTTCACATCAAGGACCACAATGGAAATACATTTTGTTTTTAAAACGTTATTGTGTACATCCTTGATGATTTAAGTGTATTGCCTTATTTTTTGTCAAATAAAATAAACGAATAAATAAAATGGTTTCATGACTGTCTGAATACCCCTTCAAGTCAGCACTACCCATTTTTAATAACTAATTTCTTATAACTAGCTTTTTTGTCTCTGCCATGAAAACAGTACATAACATTTTGCAAGATATTAGTATTCAGCTTAATGATCATTTAAATGCTTTAACTAGGCTATTTAGGTTAAACGTTCAGTTAGTTACACAAGTTGTTGGACAACAGTGGGTTGTTCTGTACACTCTCAGAAAAAAAAGGTACCCGGTGGTACAAATAATGTTCCTTAAAGAACAGTTTTGTACCTTTGTAAAAGTTGTAAAAGTGTTGTACAACTCTTCATTACTACAATATCTATGAAAATAAATATTTTATAAATAATTTCCTTATTAAAACATGAATCATCATTTTAAAGCATCTGTTTAAAGAAACTCATAAACATTGATTATTAAGTTCTATAAAACAAAACAACTGGTAAAACAAAACTATAGTTATTGTGAACTAAACATTTAAGGCTTTTTTAATAAACTTTTGGTAAGCATTCTGTTATAAATACATTTTCATTATTGATATCCGCACCTTTAGGCGTTTGCTTTCCACTACACATGTGAACTGGCAAAAGTCCTGCATATACAAAGTGTTCATGCAGACATTTTAGTATTGTAAAACTAATCAAACAATGTGCATATCTCGTTACAAAACTTTAGCCTAATTTTATTTCCGTTTTAACATTAAGTATAATTTAAATTAACTTTTAAGTGATTACAAAGGTATTGTGTGAAAATAAACATGTTATATTGTACATGGGAGAATGTATTTCTTTACTATTTTTGTGAAAAGAGTTGTGAAATGTTTAGCAGATAATAGATCCTTTGATTTATGTTAAAGTAATTTTTATTCTTATTGTAAATGAAAAAGGTGCATTTACACAAAAAGAAACTTAAAAAAACATTGTTAAAAATGTATTTGATCTTTATTTTACTGAAAATTAATTGACACATTTTGGATACAGCAAAATGCCTTTAAATAGTTCTCGAAGAAACAGATTTGACACTGTACAAAGTGTCTTGTCACTGTAATGGTACCTTCACGGATCAGATTTGTACCTTTGATACAATATTAGGAACAATATTGTATCTGCAGGTTTAAAAAAGCCAAAGGTACATTTTGGTTTCCCACGGTACAAATCATGTCCTTAAAGGTACAAACTGCAATGGTATAACTTTGTTTCTTTGTCTTAAGGTACAATTCTGTTGCATAAAAAATGTACTGCCCCAGTGACAAGGGTTTGTACATTCTTTGGTACAACATTGTCCTATTTTTTTCTGAGAGTGTAGTCAATGGAACAAAAAAAAAATCTTAAAAATACCTTAATAATGATTTAAATATACAAATAAAAACTGCTTCCAGCCGAAAATATATACAGCTAAAGTTAGAATTATTAGCACCCCTTTGAATTTTTTTTCTTTTCTAAAAATTTCCCAAATTATGTTTAACAGAGTAAGGAAATTTTCACAGTATGTCTGATAATATTTTTTCTTCTGGAGAAAGTCTTATTTGTTTTATTTCAGGTAGGATAAAAGCAGTTTTAAATTTTTTTAAATCCATTTTAAGGTCAAAATTATTAGCCTCTTTAAGCTATATATTTTTTCGATAATCTACAGAACAAACCATCGTTATACAATAACTTGCCTAATTACCCTAACCTGCCTAGATAACCTAATTAACCCAGTTAAGCCTTTCAGTGTCACTCAAAGCTGTTTAGTCTTAAAAAATATCTGGTCAAATATTATGTACTGTCATCATGGCAAAGATAAAAGAAATCAGTTATTAGAAATGAGTTATTACAACTATTATGTTTAGAAATGTGTTAAAAAAAATCTTCTCTCCGTTAAACAGAAATTGCGGGAAAGAAAAAAAGGGGGCTATTAATTCAGAGGGGCTAATAGTTCTGACTTCAACTGTACATTAGCAAGTAATAAACAAACAAACAAACAAATAAACAAATAAACAAAAAAAAAAAATAAAATAAAAAAAAAAATAAATAAATAAATCTGCAAGGAGAAATGGCAGAGGATCCCCAATTCCAGATCTGAAAAACTTGTTTAATCTTACCAAAAAGACTCATGGCTGAATTAGATCAAAAGGGTGCTTCTACTAAATACTGAGCAAAGGGTCTAAAACTTACCATGTGATATTTCCATTTTTCTTTTTCAATAAATCTGCAAAAATGTCAACAATTCTGTGTTTTTCTGTCAATATGGGGTGCATTACTGAGAAAAAAAGAATGAACTTTTAACAAATGACTGCAATACAACAAAAAGTGAAACAATTAAGGGGGTCTAAATACTTTCCATACCCACTGTGAGTATATACATTAGGAAACAGTGTGAAAATGTCCTTGCTCTGTTAAACACTTGGAAAATATTCAAAAAAGAATGTCAATTTTACAGGAGCTAATAACTTTGCCTTCAACTGTACACATCTGCTTACGCTACCTATCTTTTGTTTATGATATGTGCGATTGCATGAAATTGTGCTAATTAGCCTGTGCTAATAAGCTTTTTCCTTTCTGCTGTGAAACTGTACTTAAAGTAATTACACAGGAGGGGGAGGAAAGTGTAATTAACCTTTACTATTATTACAGAAAATTTAGCAAAAATATTTGTGTCACCTCACAGGCCGATACCGTAAACATTTCTTGCTAATGCAGGGAGGAAGAACTCAAATAGTTTAGTATGAATCATTTCTGACCTGTTGTCCCTCAAACCACAGTCTAATTAAGCATATAAGGCCCTTCATCTCCAGCAATAGCTCTAGGCTCTGGTTCGGTTTGATAACATAGACTCCCTAGTTCTAATATCCCTCATTTTTACAGGACCTATTCGTCCATTCTTCCCATTGAACAGATTGACGGATGGCTTGGCTTCCTTGTCATTTAGCATCATTATGAAATTAGGTGCTCATTATCAAAATCGCATACACCTATTCTCATTCCAGTTGGTTCTCTGCCACTCGCCAGTGGAAATGGTTTCCGCAGGGCTCGCAAAGCACACGTAGATGGTCTAAACTACATGCAAACAACCATTATCTTTCTATAATGGTGGAGAGTTCAAAGTGCATCCTTGAGAAACTCACAAATCAATAGTGAAGGCTTTCATGGTGGGCTTTAATGAAGGCAAAGGGCCATGGGAAAGGGAAGAAACTGACCTTTTATGTACTCCATACATGCATCCATTAGGCTAACCACAAATTAGATGCAAACGGGATATAGGACGCATGTATCAATATCATTAAAGTGCTGTATTCCAAGATGCCTCCGTATAAAACGTATAGTGCTGGGTAGTAATTGAATACAAGTAATCTCAAACTTAAGTACTTATTAGTAAATAAAAAATTAGATTGAAAGGCTCATAATCTGAAAACATGAACATTTTGTGGATGACATGATTACATATTGAAACTCATTTGTGATCCATACTAAAATTAAATTTAATGCTTTAAAGTATGTCTTTATTATCTGGTAATTTTCACAAATTATGGAATTCGGAGGACAGGACTTGAAGGTCTTTTTAATGCAAGGATTCCTAAACATTTATTCCAGTCAATCGTTTTTTTATCACAAATATGTAATTAATTACCATGAGGTTTAGAGTGGGAGTTATAAAGGAATTAAAATCTGAAACGTAATCTAAAAGTAATCAAAACTATGTCAGTGTACATTTATAGAAGAAGGGAGGCTAAGAATAATGCTCATTTTCGATTGAAATTTCTGACAGCACTTAAAGGTTTTTTGCATCTAAACTCTTCATATATTATTTCAAGGTAATAAAACTGTAACTAAAAGTCATTTAGTTCAACATTATGATTTGTCAAAACAGAGATCAACGTCCCATAATGCAACTGGAACACTTAAAGGGATGGTTCACCCAAAAATGAAAATATACTCTATTTATTCACCCTCAACAGGTTTAAAGAAAAAAACCTTTCTTCATTATTATTGTGAGTTTCTTTATTCAGTTGATCTTTTGAATTTTTTTTATGTTAAAATCTGTAACTACTGACTTCCATATAAGAAAAGACAATGGTTTACATGCTGTAAAAAAATTCTGGGCTTCACATAATTCCACGAGTCATTATGAAAACGTACCTCTATATCTTGTTCTGGAGACCGTGAAATATGTCCCAGGAACTACGTTATTTTGCAGTTTTTGTTTTCGCGACTCCACCTGAGGCTGCTGTGTACACTTTTTGAGACCTCAAATTTCTCTCGCGAGTGCCATTTGCGCCTGCTGTTCTCGTGCAAATTCTTTAGAGGCCGCTGTTTACTGACTGTTTAACTAACTGAATGACTGACTGACTGACTGACCAATTAACTGACCCATCCTCCTCCTTCCCTAAACCCAACCAATTGTATTGATTGACCTGCCAATCCGTTTTCAGAATGAACATATGTTGCAAAATTTCTTCATGTTGTCCCAACACAAATTGGTTAAGTCAACTTAATTGTTTTTACAAATTTAAGTGAATTGAACTTAAAACAATTAAGTTGTCCCCCCAAAACTCAAGAATTGTGTTGATTCAGTTATTTTTAAATAAGTAGTGTAAACAAGCAGCAAAAATATTTTTGAGTGCAGTTTCAGCATTCTTTAAAATATCTCCTTTTGCTTTCAACAAGAAAGAAACTTAAACAGTTTGTAGCAAGTGAATAATGAGTAAATAAAGACAGAATTTTCAATTTTGGATGAACGTTCCCTTTAAATAAATAAAAACACCTGCATAAATCATGAGCAACAGGCAACAAGGTGATTAATTAACAGTTATTTGTTATAATGTAAAGTAATCTACCAATTTACAGTGGATTGGAGTTTATTGGCATTCATGTTTATTAAAGCACAGCAGGTAATATGTTCCGTTTGCGTCTCAAACTTGCCAGTCACCTGATCTCGGAGGACGAGCGCAATCGGAGCTCTAGTTAATCTGAAAATATGTTTGGGATACGTGTTCTCTCTCCACACTTCACTACTCAGCCCTGCCTGCGCTATAAGCTCCAACACCAGCAGGAAATGGCATTGAGCCAGAACGGAGATAAAACATAATGCAAAAACGCCACTCTGCCTGGCCTTGTCATCCACCATGTTATCCTCCTCTTCCCTCCAGTCTGTCACTCTGTGTCTCTACACCCCTCCACCCCCACATTTCTCATTTCCTCTCAGGAATGAAAGAACAGGACCCCCAAAATGAATAATGAAAGATTGGCATCAATGTTTTATGAAGTAGCCACCATATTATTTTGAAGGAAGGCAAGGATTAATGAAAATATCACTTATTTATTTGTGTCTAGAGGAGAGAAGAGAGAGAGAGAGAGAGAGAGAGAGAGCATTAAAGGGGAAGATTTGGGGCTGTTCGGTGACCACACACACACCTATCAAACCTACCGAGGGCTTTCACATATGCCGTAGAAGCCTAATGGGCACCGGTAAGATTCATAAAAAAATCAACCCCAGGTCAACCAGACCAATTCACCGAGCAGGAGGGAAACTTCAGTTTATTAAAAAAGGGACCCAAGTCGAATGAATTATTCTTGCTGATTCTGAAATGTGATCTAAAATCAGATTTACTCCAGTGTTAGGGAAACCTATTAGGTTAAAAAAATGCAATCCAATGAGTCAGTCACATGCACAATGGATGTGAGGATATCAGTCGACCTTGAAGTCAAAAATAAGGAATTATATTTGGTATAAAGAAAATTGAGTAGATTATAGCGCCATGTTTTGCACCGGGGCCCTATTTTGATGAAGGTTAAACATTTATTCATTCATTCATTCATTTTCCTTCAGCTTTGTCCCTTATTTATCAGGGATCGCCACAGTGAAATGAACTGCCAACTATTCCGGCATATGTTTTATGCAGAGGATGCTCATCTAGCAACAACCCTGCACTGGAAAACACCCATACACTCTCACTTGCACTCATACGCCACGATCAATTTCGTTTACCCAATTCACCGATACTGCAATGTCTTCAGACTGTGGAGGAAAACAGAGCACCTGGAGGAAACCCTTGCATCACTGGGTAAACATACAAACTTAACAAAGAAATGCCAACTAGACAGCAACCTGCTTGCTGTGAGGTGGCCCACCTGAGCCCCCATGCTGTCCAAAACATTTCAATCCAGTTCTCATTAGTGTAATATAACGTGTCTTTCCATGCAATTAAAATAGGGAAATACACATATGATATTTGAAATGTAAAGTCACTTGTCGCACTTGCTTTTAATCAATTAAATAAGAATATAGAATAAATTAATTCGAAATACACCTGGGATTCCTAATTGGTCAATTTTTTGGTAATTAATTGGTAATTAAAAATTATAAATTATCCTTACATTAAAAATACTGTGCTATTTAGTAAATACTATGGCGAGTTTTAAGCATAGTAATAAGTAATCCAAGTGCCTAACTATAGTATAGTACAAAAACACTACAGTATTTAGTACAACGTGATATATAAGTCTATTTTTCATGAGGAAAGTATGACTTATTTAAACATGTTTGTGTGTGTGTGTGTGTGTTTGTGCTAAGCACTTCAATTTGTATTTGCTACAAATTAATATAGCATTTTGTCATGTGGGCAAGTATTTTTAGTAATTTTTTAATGTGTGTGTGTGTGTGTGTGTGTGTGTGTGTGTACGCACAAAATTTTAATCACAGATGATCAGGGAAGGGAATAACGGCGATATTTATGGCGATACTTTCTTCAGTAACAAGTAATCAAATGAGTTACAACGCCGTTACTGTTACTGACAATAAAAGCGTGTAACTATAATTGAGAATACTGAAGCGGTTTACATGTGAGCAGCATCTCTCTTAGCCATAGGACTTCTCTTTCTCTGGGTTGTGTGGTTTTGGGGCTGGACACATAACCAACCAGTGATGATGATTGGTGTGTCTGTGAATGCGGTGTAACTGAGAACATGATGACTGTCTTAGATAGAGTATATTTCCATTGTTTGACAATCAGAGGCAGAGTATAGGGCAGGTGTTCACACACAAGCACGCGGACAATCAGTCGCACACAATGACTGTGAGTCAGAACAATGGCAGTGTAACAAGTTCAAAGGTAGCATTTGCAAACTGGAAATATAAGCACTACTTTTCCCTTAAAATTCTAAACCAGCCATTTGCAATCCCCCCCCCCCCTTTTTTTTTCTTATACAAAAGCTCTATTTTTGAAAATATTCAAGGGTCATTTGATTATAATTATTTTTATACGACCTGTACTGTGTTGTACAAACACATCTCCATGTCTTACACGTTATGATGGTGTTTGTAAATATGATAATTTTGCTAATATTTGGTTCAAATGGTTGCATTTAATATATTTTTCCTCTCATGCATATTAAAAATTGTATAAAAATGTGCATTAGTAAAATTTGACTGCTGGTTGAATTGAACGTGTTAAAGTAAAAGTGATATATATAGTAGTATATAAGTATATATATAGGGAGACTCTACATACCTAAACATAATAGTTTTAATAGCTCATTTCTAATAACAGATTTATTTTCTCTTTGCCATGATGACAGTAAAAAATATTTGACTAGATATTTTTCAAGACACTTCTATACAGCTTAAAGTGACATTTATTAACTAGGTTAATTAGGTTAACTAGGCAAGTTAGGGTAATTAGGCAAGTTATTGTATACATATAAGTATTGTTATAAGTATAAGTATTAAAGCACCAAGGATTAAATATTGCCTAAACATGCACAAATAAAACTACAGCCAATCAAAAAAAAATTATTAGAAGGCGTAATTTTCTTTTAGCAAATAGAATTTTTTTTTCTTGCCCTTTTCTCTTGATTTTATGTGAACGGGGCATGTTTTGTTGTGATTCACCCACACAGTGAGAGCCCTAGGAGAGCAGTGCATGTGTGTGTGTGACAGTGTGTGTGGGGCTTCAGGCCTGTAAGATCAAACAGACGGAACATTCAAACAGAGCAGGTGCCTCTGCCACATTCACTCAGCGCAACACACATATCTGTAATAGCCCACACCTGAGCTTGACAAACACACGCTCACACACACAATGATCACAGCTGAGGCCTGAGCTGCATGCCGCAGTCGTGTTTCCTCCGGCCTGCTGACTACGCCTGGCCCCCATCCGTCCCCGTTCCTTCCCATCCCGCACCCCAGCAGAGATATTACAGCACTGCCATTCTTCACTGTCTGCTTATGACGCTGGATGACTTTCGTTTAAAGCCACCGTGGCTCCTCAGACTCCCGGCTCGGGCCCCTATTGTTCATTCATGCGAGGGAGGGGCTTGGCTGAATGCTGGGATTGGTACCGCAGAGATATGGGCAGATTGTTACGGCGAGTTAGTGCTTACTCTGTAAGAAATAACAGTTCACAACTGGAAAATAGAGAGCGGAGAGTTCGTGACCACAATTTTTCTTCCGCCGGTCGAAGGCAGACGCACACATAAGCTTGGGAGCAGCCTCATAACGCACACATACACACAATCCCACAGCAGAATTTGTGTCCTGCCAGTGGTTTTAATCTTCATTCTCTGCTTGTCAGAGCTCTCTCTGGGTATCTGCGGCTTTCTGTGTGTGTGTGTGTGTGTGTGGTGTGTGTGTGTGTGTGTGTGTGTGTGTGTGTGTGTGTGTGTGTGTGTGTGTGTGTGTGCGTGTGTGTGTGCGTGTGTGTGTGTGTGTGTGTGGACAACATCCTGAATTTTACAACTGGCTGCAATTTATGACTTAGAATTTGAGGTGAATTGGCCACTCCTGACAGGATATTGAAAAACACTGATAGAAAAGAAGATATACTCCATTGCATTGAAATAAAGCTTTACACAAATAAGAAACTAAAGGAGATTAGCTGGAGGGCGTTCATTTTGCTCTTTTATTAGCTCATTTCTTAATATTCTAAACTGGTCTTTAACATCTAAATACTTCACTGTCTCAGCTGAAGTCAAAATGATTAGCCCTTTCTGTGAAATTTTAACACTTCATCAAATATTTGCTGTTGTACAGAGCAAGGACACTTTCACAGCATTTCCTATTATGCGTTTTATTTTTGAAAAAAAAAAGAAGTATTTTTTTAGGAGGAATAAAAGCAGTTTTTCCATGCTTTAAATAATCCTTAAGGTCAATACTATTAGTCTCCTTAATATTTTTTTTCAAATGTGGAACAAACCACTGTTGTCCAATGACTTGTTTAATTAACCTACACTGTAAAAAATCTAACTTGGAAAAAGAAGTTTAAATTACTTTTTTGTTGTTGTTGTTGGTTTCGCAAAAATCTGTAAAAAAATGTCTGGGGTAGTATGAAATGAAATGGGGCAGTAGAAAGACTTTAAATGTGAATGTCCTCTCACATTTATCTAGTCTTCTCTAAAAAATAAACACTTAGCGCATTAGGACTGTTAATTTGTATTTAACTGTATATATATATAGATATATATATATATATATATATATATATATATATATATATATATATATATATAGAGAGAGAGAGAGAGAGAGAGAGAGAGAGAGAGAGAGAGAGAGAGAGAGAGAGAGAGAGAGAGAGAGAGAGAGAATATATATATATATATATATATATATATATAGTATATATATTATATAATATATATATATATATAGAGAGAGAGAGAGAGAGAGAGAGAGAGAGAGAGAGGAGAGAGGAGAGAGAGAGAGAGAGAGAGAGAGAGAGAGAGAGAGAGAGTGTGTTTCCTAACAGAAATGAAAATTCAAATGCCTAAAAAAATCAAAATCATAAATCAGAACTTTAAAACAACTACCTAAATAATGATCAAATTTAATTACATAAGACTGATATGTAATTTTCATGAACAACTCAAAACTATCATTCAAATGGAGGAACCGTTTCACACACAAACTGGAAGCTCATGACTGAACACTATAGGACTATAAAGACACGTCATTCACACAGACTCTTTGCTGAGTCTTGTTTTTCCTTGTGAAGCATTCCAAAGCATTTCCCCTGTTTGTCCTGCCATGTTTTAATTCTTGTCTTGTTTACTGCTATTGTTGTTTTACCTTCTGTCCAGTTTCTAATACTGTGTCTAATAAATGTTTTGTTAACATTTGTCTCTGTTTTATTTAATTATTTATTTTTTCCATTTAACTATATTTGTTTGTTTTGATAATTTATTATTTCTTAGTACCAATTTCGTAGTACCATTTATTTTTTTTTAAGTTAAGCACACAAGAAAATAAACAACGGAAATAAAGATTGTTTTTTTTGTTCACTCAACTTCAGGTATACCAGTTCTGCAGACAAAAAATGTTCAGTTGGCACAACTTAAAAAGTTTTGTTACAGAGTAGTTCACGTCTCAAATAATCTTACGTTAACCCAACTAAATGACAAATAATTTAGGTCAGTGCAGCTATATTCAAAATGTTTTTTGATGTTGTAGTGGTTTAATTTTTTTTACAGTGTAACTAGTCAACCTGCTTATTATATTTAAACCTTTAAACTGCACTTAAGATGAATACTAGTATCTTGCAAATTAACAAATGAAATATACTGCCATCATCTAATCTACTATAAATACTGTCATCATTGCAAAGACCAATTAAAATGTTGTTATTAAAACTATGATTTTTTTTTTAAAACGTGTTGAATTTTGTTTTAATCAACAACACTAGGAAAAAAAAAAAAAAAAAAATCACAGAAGGGCAAATAATTTTGCCTTCAATTGCACATTGTGACCTTTTGCATATGGGTCTGCGTAGCCGATGACCCAGATAGTGCCCTGTGCTAATTGCACACTATTACCAACAATGCATGAAATAGGCCCAAGATCAATGAGACTGGACTGTGGATGATTAGAAGAAAGCGATCTACTTCTATTAATAACAGAAGCTATACGGCATATGGGTGTACAGTTGGTTGGACACAGCCTTCTTGGGATGCTTTAGAGCCCATTATGCCAATAGTACAATAACTGAACACAATCAAGTCACCTATTACTGGCAACTGTGACCAGTACCAGTGATGGCCATTTCCAAAAGGATAATGTGCCTTGCCACACTCAAAGAAACGTCAAAGAATAATACAAGGAACATGGAAGTAAAATTTTATTAATGTTCCAAATTTCTTCAAAATTTGTCTTCTAAATTCACCTGATGTGAACTCGATGTAACGTTTGTGCTTTGATTACAAAAACTACAGGTATACTCACTCATTTTAATGAGTGTTAAGAAAGAGCCCAATGAATGAAACATTAATTCAATAATTCATTTTCTTTTCGACTTAGTCCCTTTATTAATCAGGGGTCGCCACAGCGGAATGAACCGCAAACCCATCCAGCATATGTTTCACGCAGCGGATCCCCTTCCAGCCACAACAAAAAACTTGGAAACACCCACACATGATTAAAACAGATTATTATTATTATTATTATTATTATTATTTCAACTTAATTTATATTCAGAGTGCCTTTCTATTTCGACAATTTCTAACAATTAGTTTAAAGGAACACTCCCCTTTGTTTGTAAATAGGCTCATTATACTGTAAAACTCCACAGCTGAGTTTAATCATTTTTGAAACTATTCAGCTAATCTCCGGGTCTGGCGGGAGCACTTTTAGCATAGCTTAGAATAAATCATTGAATCAGATTGGACAATTAGCATCTCACGCAAAAAATGTTAAAAAAAAAAAAAGAAAAAAAGAGTTTGATAACATTTCAATTTTAAGCTTTCATTTAAAAAAAGACAAATTGCTATTCTCTGGGTAATATGGCTAGGAACTGTTCTCTCATTTTGGTGTATATGCAAATAAACTTTGCCGTACCATGGCTGCAGCAGGTGCAATTTTATGCAGAGCTGGGACTAATGCTGCGACTAATGACTAATATAATTTCTATTTTATATTTCATTAATAATAACAAACATATTTTGATATAAACTGTACCTATATGATTAATTCATAATTAATGACAAAATAATGAAGAAATTATTATGCAAATTAAAAGAAGTCACTGCCACCAGTTGCATTGATATCTGTCAGCGTGACTGAACAGCTCTCATGATAAAGCTGTCTTCAGACTGCTGGAGGAGATGGACTAGGTGAAGCTGCACACCTGTCTCACGTCCTCCTGCTGAACTGGAGGATTTGTTTCTGTGGCCTTGAAAGTGAATCAAAAAGTGGCAGGAACGCTCAGAACTGACCCCAAACACCCACAACAATTCAACTCTGACGCTGTGACTGCACTGTACCGACCCGGCTTTAAAATAACTCCCAAAGAAGACTCAGGGGAGATATATGTACTGCATGGTCAAATATTGGAACCTTAAAAATATGATATCAAAAGGCGGTAAATTTTTAAAAATTGTTATTCATTAAATCTTTTTGCAAAAAAATAAATAAAAATTAAAAAGTCATCCTATTATGAAACAACTGTAAGTCAACCATTAGAAACCAATTTTAAATACCTTTTGCAACCTCCATTTGCCCAGGTTAGAGGAAACCCTAAGATCCTTCAGGTTCTCTGTCCAGGTTGGTGCTCTTTTCTCTTTATTTCACCCACCAATTTTCTGTAGGGTCATGTCAGGGCTATGGGCTGGCCATGGCAGTACCTTAGATCTGTGCTTATAGTGACATATTTTGTTTGGATTTTAATGTGTGTTCTGGATCAGTGTGGTTATTAAAGATCAAATCATTAGACGTTTTATGCAATCTATGATATCCGTATCTAAATAATACGCCCAGAACATCTGAAAGAAGAAACAGAGCTGTAACATTTAAAAAATCCTGTGAAATATTTAACTGAACAGAGGATAACTTTTTATCCCTGTGTGTAACAATCCAATCTTGTGGCTTAGCTCATTTTTAAGAGTATATTTCTGAATGTGTACAAAGGAATGTTTTGAGAAAGCATTTACCATTTACACTTTTTTAAAGATTATATATATATATATATATATTCATATATTCTTTGCTCATATTTACCAGGAGTGCCAATAATTTTGACCACGACTTCATAAAGAACACCATCTCCAGCATGAGCACTGGTATTGCTTTGGTGAAAAAAGGAGGATTGCTCTCTCTCTCTCTCTCTGTCTCCATCTCTCTGCCTGCGGGCACTGGAGCATGTGAGATTTGCTGGATTCACCCATTCACATTTCTCTTTGAGTTTTAGCCTCTCACCTTACACACGTGCATGCATGCGCACACAAACAGCAAGAAGCAGTGTGCTGCCACTAGGAGGTCCTCTCCCTCTGGGCTCTACTCCATTTTACTTGAGATTTGAAGTGACCTTTGCGGTGCAGCTGCAGGTTATGATGTACCCAAACAAAGAGCAGTGCAGCGAATTCTAACCAGAACCTCTGTATGATACCAGAGAATAACACAGTAAGACAAGAGATTGCATAAGTACACCCAAACCGAAGAGAAAGAAAGTCCATGGGAAACTAGAAGCTAGAAAATGCAAATACAGGGAAAAATGCATCTGCTGGCTGGTTTTCATGAATGAACAAAACTCAATGGGAGAAAATGGATAAAATGATACATAAATTCAAAATCTAAAGTTACAGTAAGGACTTTTACTTGTTACAACATCTGCATTTTAAATAAATCCTGTACTTGTGGGCCAAAGAATGAATAAAACATCTAAATTTATACTGGTTGGCACGTAATGTTACTGTATGGTGTAGGGAAAAGATGAGGGACAAATCCACGTGCAGTTTAGTTAATTGAATAAAACAAAAACAAAACAATGGCTAAAACAAAACAGCACAAAAACGCAGGAACAGAGTCCAAGGACATTGACCAGAGAACAGATAGCGACCACATCCATACATTCGATGGCCAACAAACCACAGACTAGGGGCAATCCTAATAGCGAACAATACAATCCATATGCTAACATCTCAAGCTCTACGCTTTTCTTACTCAACAAAATCAAACAAACAAACACCAGAACGCTTCGAATTTGAAGCTCTTTTTTGTTTAACAAAAACATCGTTAACATCGCTTTGTTAACATCGCACATTTTAAAAAGACACTGAATAAAAAATAAGGCCGAAACACACAGCCACACCCAGTCTGCCCACACACAATGACAGTCATGTGATCTCCCTCTCACTCACTAATGCGTCATCAGTAAAATACTCCACAACACCCCAAACACAGAGCTGTGAGTCCCAGGTGGCTCATCCCATCTGCAGCAGCGGTGGCGTAATGGAGAGCACGCATGTGTGTGTGAGTGTGTGTGTACAGTGACCTGAATATAACAGCAGATAATATAAAGTGTGTGTGTTTGCATAGTGTGACCCCGTGGTGGTAAGTAGCTGCCCTGCTGCGCTGAGGGATGCCTGGGGTAATTATCATACAGCAGATGAGCCCTATGAACCAGCCAACATGGCGCCATGCCCTCTCATGGGGCACAGGGGCAGAAATCCGACTGTATAGGTGGTGGGGGCAGGTGCGCATTGAAGAAAAGAGGGTAATAACAGCCAGACAGGGTGACGTATAAGAGGTGCCCTGGTGTGGATGTCTTTGTATGTGTTTACGCGTGGCTTTTCTGTGGTTTTGCAGACTTTCCCCACCTGAGGACCCTCTGGCCTAGTGGGACGTCTGAGATTATATGAGGGCACAGACGGTGTCGTCATTAGAACTCCCATAGCGCAGATTTACTATTTGAGTCTGAAAGCTACTCTGCTGTTTACATGAAGGTACAGGTGATGTTTGTTATTCTGGTTTATTTTTAAAACATTTTCCTTATAGATTGTGTACTTATAGAGGGTCAAGACTATATGTTTATCTGAATAATCACAATTCTTGTAAAGTGTTTCTACTGTAAACATGTTATAAATATTGGAAAGCATGTTGTTTGTGGTAAGGAAGTGCATAAGGCTTTCTGATATGATTTTGCCTAGTAAACAATATAATTGCTTTAAAAAATATCAGCATTCATTTAATAACATGTAATGTACAATGTACATACTGTAGTACAGTTGGAGGCAAAACTATGAGCCATCATTGCTTCAACTTAAATGGAGTAAGTTCACAGTACTTATATAAATTAGTTTTTCTTAAATGGTTTGTAGCAATCAGTTTCTTCAAACAGTTTGAGTTGCCTTAACTTATTGGGTTTTACAGTACTCAGTTAATTTGAGTTCTCTTCATTTATTGGGTTTTACTGTGCTCAAATTACTTCATTTACTCAAATGGATTAAGTCCACAGTACTCATTAGGATTAGTTTTTGAACTTAAATGGTTTGTTGCAATCGCTTTCCTCAAATAGTTTGAGTTACCTTAATTTTTTGGGGTTTTACAGTGCATTAAATGTATGCTTAAATTAATATTATTTTAGAGAATTAAAGATTTTTTAGCCTAAGCTACAAATTGTAAGTCTCACGGTTTGAAGTTATTGGCTTACTAATTGATAAATGTACCTAAATGTACCCAGATTATTGCTGCAAATGTATATAAATATATTAGTGGTGGGTCGCTATATTTTTTATCGCACGGTAAGAGTGCTGTGTTAATGCAAGACTCTTATCGCGCGATAAAAAAATATCGCCGTTAATCTATTCTCAAAGTTGGGTTGGGAGCTGGCTCTATTCTACCAAGCTATGATGACTTTCACCTTGATTTTTTAGCGCGGATGTATACCTGACCGGTGAGCCGTCTGACAAAAAAGTGCCCTTCAGAATCAAATCAGCAGGATGCCTGACTTTAACTGCAGTTCGACAGTTTCACTTTAACTCATGGACATTTCAATCATGCCCCCGTGACAAACTGGGGTATTAGACAAACAAGGAGTAAGGACTGGTGAGAGTGTTATGTAATTTAATAATGCACGCCAAATGGAAAGAAAAAAAACTTCCACGTTTCGTGATGTGTGTGTGTGTTTGTGTGTGTGTGTTTTGTGTGTGGTCCTTTACTGACACCCGCATATGTGGATCTTGTTGGAAAATATGCCGAAAAGTCCTACATGACGGTGTTTACTGATCGCGGTGTTTACTTCAATAGTGCCACTAATATATGCATACTCCACATGTCTTAATTCCATTCCTGTTTAGTTCAGTTATGACTTTAGTTGGATTAAGGTGATAAAAAATCCCTGTTATGAGCTTATGTAGGCCTACAGTTCACAATTCATGTTTAACTGAATAAACAGTTAGTAAACACAAGTACATCTTATTAAGCATAACTTATTTTTATCACCAATTATCATAGTAGAACAGTTTGTCAAGCAGTTTGTGATGCATTTTGGAAACAGGAGATGAGCCCCTGGTCTAATGCGCCACCTGGCTTGAGAAACCCGTTCTCAAAGACTAATTATTTGGGTAGCACACATATTCTGAATGCCTTTGGCAGAATTCAAATGAGCCATTTTAATCTAGATTAATTCCGAGATTAATCTAGATTAATCTAGATTTAAAAAAATTAATCTATGTCCCCATAAAATATATGTATAATAATTGTTATAGATACAATATATGCAATTATATGTAATTGTTAATAAATGTGACCAGGACAATTAGAGCAAATCAGCGCCTCATTATTAGATGGTGACTAATGTAAGATCTAACGCTCCTCATGACAAAAACATTGAACCAAGAAAAAGTGAGAGCAGAAGGGATGGTGTGATGCAGGTGTGCCGTCTCTTTTCCCTCTCTCTCTTCCTCTTTTCCTCTTTCCCAAGGGATGCTAAAATGTGTTGGCTGACTGCATCAGCAGAGGAGGTGGAGTGGACCCAAGGAGACCGCCTGGTGCCAGTCTGCACTCCATCTCTCCTCCACCAACACACACACGGAATGAGAGAGAGAGCGAGAGATGGAAAAACTGAGGGATGAGAGGTTGATGCAAGAGAGATGGCAGAGATACAAGCTGAAATCCATCCACATTAGCTCCATTAGATGTGAGCATCAGGCCCAGGTTAAGATGGTACAGCAGGAAGCAGAAAAGCAGGGTAATGTTGCCCGGGGCGGTGCTGCTGGTGTTAAGATGCTGAGAGCAGACAGCGATAGGCTTTACTCTCCTCTTAAACCCACCGCAACATCACTTTTGATTTGTCTTTCTCACAGTCTACAGCAAAAAGTGTTTAGAAACGCTAGTGCACGAAAGCAGCTCTCTGCTGGATAATCTGATCATGTCTTCTGGGAAGTTCAGACCACATTTGTACATTAGCTGAGGACTGATGGTTTAAAGTCTGCCTGAACCGGAAGTTGCTGAGACTTTTGTTTTACTATGTTGATGTGCTTCCAACTGAAATGGAATATTGAGTAGGGGGCGTTTTTGACAATCATTCCCTCATAGCAAACTAATGGTAAGAGAGGGTATTAATACACAGTTGCTATATGGAAGCTTTCAGATTGACTCCAAACACAAAAAGAAAATGGTCAGACATTCATTATTACAAAGACCATTTTTTTCAGTGGATTAACTTGCGCTGATAGATTATAGTTTTAAAAATAGCAATGTGAGGTTAGCAAAATAACATGTAATTCTGATCTCACACCGACTTTGACCCTTATATGTATAAATGTCTTGAAAATCAATATTCCATATTGGTGTTTTTAGCAACCCAGATTTACATTTCTAAGATTGATTTATCAGCCTAATCTCATGAGTTAACAAGTATTTTTTTGTCAGTTTAGTGGCTAATGTGTACATTTGAGTTCAGTCGTAAGAAAATGTATGATTTTAAAAAGGACACCACCCCTAAACCCAACCATCAATGGGCAAATCGTACTAAATTGTATGAATGAGAGCCACTTAAAAAAAAAAAAGTTACAAATTTCCAGGAGATAGCATTGGATTCATATTTAATATCTGGAATATCATAAAATGCACATTTTTACCCTTCAATGCATATTTCAATCTCTAAAAGCTTTTACAACGGTTTCACCGTCAAGTGACCTTATCTTTTTTCCTATGCCTTTGATAATTATGTGTGAAACATCACATACTGTAAGAATTGTATATCAAACATTGGAATAAAGTTAAGCCATCGGTATTTACAAAACATTTTATCTAGCTCTTATAATTCTCCTTAATAGTAAAAGTTTTAGCTTAGAGTTTTCTCTTAAACTTAGAGTTTTCTCTTAAATTTTACAAAACAATACAGAGAAGTCTTTAGAGTGGGGTTAGCTTTGTTGCTATGGATGATGTCAGCATTATTATAAACTATGCTCACAGTGATTGGCTCATGGGGAGGAGAAGTCATCTCGGCCACAGAGTAATTCATGGAAAGTTTAAGCATGATGTTATGAGGCCATAATTAAATAAAGATTTCAAAATAAAAAATAGTGCCAGGTTCAGGTAAAGATTTTAAAATGCAGGCTAAGTCAATAATTGCATTGTAAAAACAACAACAAAAAATAATAATAAATTAAAATTAAATAAATAAAAAAACAGTTTTAGACATTAAAAAGATTTTTTTTCTAGTGTTTAAATCCTTTTAAATAACTGTTTTTATATATGAGCAATATCATACCAGTAGCAGTGCGATATGGCTCTATATCGGCAGTGGTGGGAGGCGTGCGTTGGCTCGAGGTTGCAGGTTAAGTGCCTTAGTGTCCCACCAGTGATGATATAGAGCCACATAGCAATGCTATGAGTGTGATATTGCGTTTATGCAACAGTTTGATGGTATAATCATGTATATATTAAAAAAAATCAAACATGGTGAGTCTCAAAAATCCTTTGTATGAGGAACTATCTTCTGCCATTCATTTATATCTGTAGCTGACGTCAGAACAGGAGAAACTGTTGCTACTTCACAAACATCATTTTAGAGATAGTATTTAAATGATTTCCTGGCGTATTATCTAAAATGATGACAAAACTGCATAGTTGCAATCTAAACACTTACATTCTCACCTAAAAAACCTCAAAAGTACATTATGTTGTCCAACAACTGCGATGTTTGTCAAACTGTAGTGAGTTTATTGATCTGCTGTCACTCTATGTGGGCGCAGTAATACACAAGAGTGAAGACCCTGTACGAGTTCTGATATTGCAGAATATTGCATCAGTAGGCTATACATATCCATTATATATGTAAACATAATAATTAAGGAGAAAACCATTTCTTGTTTGCTGTTAGTGACTTAGGAGTACTCTTCACAACTCCAATTAATTTAGAAGCTATTTTTAGTGCTAAAATGCTAAAAATGAAAACAGTAGGAGTACCATTTTCAGGCCCACTTTATAATAAGTGGCCTTAACTACTAGACACAGCACTTACATTAAAAATAAGTAAAATTTACTTATTGTGTTTATAATGTTGCTGGAATAAGCTTTTTACCAGATTTCTTTCTTCTTGCTATATAGATTATATTGATGAATACTAACAAGGTTTATGTCAAACTGGGGTGCGTTTCCCAAAACCATCATTAGCCATCTACGGTCGCAAGTTCCGTCATTACAAACATAGTTAATTGATTTGCCATTTCCCCAATCCATCGCTTCAACGAACTTTCGCAAACTGTGTCGCAATCTTGAGCACTTGAAACTACACCTCTGGAGCTGTAGTTAGAAACATAGTTCCTGGCTGTGTTCTATTCCCAGTTATCCCCCTATGCCCTATTCATTTAGAACATTCAAAGTTGGAATTATTAAAAAAAAAATAAAAAGCATTAAAGTCATCTCTCTTAGGTGTAATTTGCCTTCAAACTATTTTTACAGTTTAGTTTTAGCGATCTTCATGTTTACAATAGTGCTCCCTTCGCAGTGCACTTTGAAAACATTGATATCATTTTAAACACAGCTATAGCTATAGGTGACCTATTATTAAAAGTGGAATTTATGTTACGTCCCCGAAGCTTGTAAAAACAAACATAGCATACGTTAATTCTTTTAATTTGTAGTGGGTTATTTATTAAGTATCTGTACTGTATATGACATGGGCCTGTTGGTTAGAACTTTCTGCTGTGGTCTGCATGTGTCAAATTGTAAAAGTTGACTTTTCAAAAAAAAAAAAAAACAATATCCTACTTAATAATAATAATAATTATAATAATCATCATCATCATCATCATCATCAATAAAATTCATATTATTATTAAAGTAAATATAATAAATAGCCTCATTATCTATTTATTATATCTGATTTATATATGATATTAGAATAGTGTTAACTTTTGTAAGTGATTTTATGTTTTAGAATAGAATATGTAATATTCTCAATAATATTAGTAAAGCAAACATAGGCCCTATTTGTGCCATTTACATATATTTCAATTAATATGGAAAACGAGTGCATGTTATTACCAACACTAATATTGGATTTTATTTTAAATGCGTGTCTGTGTAAAACAATATAATTTGCACAAAGAAATGATGGGGTTCTTCTCTAAAGAAGTTGTTACTCAGCTGTTTAGAGCATCATTATGGGCATTTTACGTCATAACTAACGTGATTCAAGCGATGGATCTGCGACAGAGAAACTAGGGGTTTTGGGATAAATGAGGGACCCCTGAATGAATGAGGGAGAGGAACACTCTAAAAATACACTGGTTGGCAAATACAGACTAACCCAACCAGTGGTATCATCAATAAATAAGTTGTATCAATAAATAAATAATAATGATAAAAGTTAACCCATAGTTGGTTTTGTCCATATTCAACCCTATGTTGGCTTACAACACCATGCATTTTTAGAGTGTAGCGAATTATGTCTCGGGTCACTAAAGTCTGGAAGCACATCTGCGTTTAAAGGTTAATATTTATAAGTGGATTTGTTCATCAGATGATGACTGCATGTGTGGCTGAGTGAAGTTAAGGCCTGCCAGGAAAGTCAGTGATGTTTGCTGCTGTAATGTAAGCAGGGGCAGCAATGATGTCAGCCAACACCACACAAGGTGACTCTTGCAAGAACAAAACAATGACATACTCGGCTAAATAAGGTCTCAAAGGAAGTGATATCAGCACAAGACTGTGGTAAAAGCTGGATGAAGGTCAGGGGTCTGGTGAGTCAAAGCAGACAAAGGAGAAGAGGAAGAGATCTCATTGGGAGAAAGCGCAGTGTTCGGTGTGGTGGCTGGACAAATACTGTACATGTCAATCACCTTTTTGTTAGAGACCAGTCACATTTTTTTAATTTAATTGTAAAATGCACAACTGCCGAGAATAAAAGAAGTAAATACCTCTATACCTACGCAACATTATAAGGTTGCACAATTTACACATTGTAAAATTGTGATGCTTGTTTTTCAAAACACTGCTTTATTTCTGAAATGGTTACTTAAAATGCTAATTTGGATGCTCTATAAAAGTGAGTAATTTTACATGCCTGTTAAGTAACTGTGTAGAATTCATAGCCTATGAACACACACCTGATTCTTGTTCATTTTGCAATAAAAAGTTGCACATTTTTCACACTTAGCATAAAAAAACTCACACTTATCATAAAAAAGAACTCTTCTCAAACAAGTGTAATGAAGGGTTTCTGGAAACTAAAGCTATTCAATTAGTCAGCAATAGTTTTTAACAATCAATTCAGTGGGTAACACTTTAGAATAATGGCCCATTAGTTAATATGTTGAGTAACTATGTTGATATAGTAGTAATAATAATCTTGCACAGCATTCATTAATCATACTTCAACATTAACTCATGCATTATTCAAATCTAAAGTTGTGCTTGTTAACAATAGTTAATGCACAATGAGTTAACATAAACTAACATGAACTAATGTTATTTACCTTAAATAAAATTAACCAATGTTAACAAAGATGACTAAATACCATAATAAATGTATTGCTTATTGTTTGTTAACGTTAGCAAATACAGTACATTAACTAATGAACAATTGTTTTTAAAGTGTAACCATTCAACCTTTATAATTTCTACTTTTTTACATTAAATGACTTCATTATAATTACTGCCATCTAATCAAAGTCGAAAATGTGAAGATCTGAGGCAAAAATGTCCCTGTATGAGTTCTTGATTGTTTTTTATAAAATGACTATTTATAAAATGATTCAGCAATATGACGTGATCTAAAGTGCACTTGTTCTTTCTTGTCACCGAGCCGTAATGTAAGATAAGTGAGCAAGAACTGACATTTCATGTGAATTCAGACCCGCCAGCTCAAAATTATAAATCATTTTATAAAGCTAACTTATCATAGTCAATTGGACAGAGTAATAAGCACTTATTTGAGCACAAAAAAGTTACGTGCTGCAGTATTTCTATGGTAAAATCTGAAATTGCAAGGCTACACTATTGTAAAATACAGTGGCTATAGAAATCACAACCCATGCTCATTCTGATTACGCACCACTATATACATTTCTGGAGAGAGCAAAATACGTCCCTGGAGCTGTTTTGTTTGCAGGTTTTGTTTTTGTGAATCCACTAGAAGCTGCTGTTTACGCTTTTCAGATCTCAAATTTCTTTCGCGAGTGCCATATGCGCCTGCTGTTCTCACATAAATCCAGCAGAGGCCGCTGTAAACTGACTGACTTACTGACTGACCAACCGACCCATGCCCCAACCCTACCCCTTCCCTAAACCCAAGGGCAGTGTTTTAAAAAGCAATCCAGAAAATAAAAGCCTCGATTTTTACCACGTCTTCAGACTTTACCAGATTCCCACCCTGTTATTTACTGGTTTATTTTATTTTTTAGCTTTTGTTTTTGTCTTACCCGCTTTCTGGAACCATTCTTTACCGGACTCAAACTCTATCGTCACGTTCAACTCCTGTCTGCATCTCAAGTCTGTTGACGTACATGTTGAGCTACTGGACAAACTAGTAACAGCAGGAAAGTCACCCATACGGACGTAAGCGGTCAGCTGGTAAGCGAGAAAAGAAATGGCGTCATACCGCCCCATAGCTTTCATTTTAAACATGAAATCCAGCCATAAGTACCTCTACATAATTTGCTCAAAATGAGCTTACACTGAAAAAAATTATTCAAAGATGATTCCTTGGATTTACTCAATTTTTTTTAAGTTAAGTGGTTGTAAACAATTTATTTGGGCTGAATTTAAACAAACAAATTAAGTTGAAAATTGCTCATTTTAATTTGTTGTTTAAATTCAACACAAATAAATTGTTTGCAACTGTTTTGCATGCAACACTTAAAATCGTCATGCCCCTTAAAATAATTACTTTATTTGTCATAATAAATAAAAATCTGAAATCAAATCACATTTCAAATCATTTAAAAAACTTTTTTGTTCTAGCCCTCTCCTAACCTGTGCCTTTTTACCACATTTATCTCAAGGGTCTTTTAAAAGCAATGTGTAATGCGAAGTAAAGCTATAGATTTGCACAGGGTATAATGATTTTTTCTATAGGCACTCTTTCTATATATTAAATGCCCCCCCCCCCCCCCGCTCCCCTCTAACGTCACCCCTGATTTTATTTTGTTTACATCAAATATGATGACCACTTTCGATTTCAAGTTACTCCGAGTTTGATGTCATGCAACTTTCGCTGTCCAACACTTAAACAATTCCCACTGCATATTAATCGATTCTCCTGCTGCACACAAATCCATATAGCGTCATTTATCTCAGTAATGCTTCTAGTACTCCCGAAAGTCTAAGCCTGGAACTATCGAAAGATGAGAATTTAGACGGCTCGGCCTATTTGTGCAAATTAATTACGCTGCCAATTTCTAAGTGCTCCATTAAATCTTTAAGCAAGTCATTTTTTGCATTTGTCAGGATCTCATCTCTCTCTCTCTTTCTGGCATCCTGTCCAGATCTGTAACCATCTGTCCCTTGGGGGCGTCCCTGCCTGGCACAGCTTGCCAGCCTGTCTGACCACATCCCCGCTGGCAAGAGTGCCAGCTGCAAGTTTGCTCTCTGCATCTCTGGCTCTCTCACCTCTCTCTCTCTCGCTCGCTCACTCTCTCTCTCTCTCTCTCTCTCTCTACCTCATCACTTTTAGTGCCCACAGCCAGACTGGTGTCTCCAGATGCCCAGGGGGTGAATGGGGGTTTGGGAGGGGATGGTGCCTCCTAGACAGCAGATGCTGCCAATTAACTTCTCCGCCACCGGCTCGCAGAGGGAGTGTGTATCTGCAGGGCAGAGGGGAGGCTGTGTGTATGTTTGTGGGTTTATTGGTCATGGTATTTACTGACTTGACCAAAGCCTTCTTTTTCTGGGACTGAAGATACTTCTCTCCCTCTTTGCTCTTGGCCAGTCCCTCTGTGCCACATGCCACACTGGGACCTCTGAAACATCTCAATTACAAACCAGAGAGCAATGTGCCAGCCAACCGGCCAGTGAGGGCACTAGAATTGTACTCAAGCCTGCAGCTTACCATTCATTACAAAACATCACAGTAAACAGGGAAATACAGTAGTATTGCACAAGCACTCTGAATCAGGGGTTCCCAAACTTTTCAGCCAGTGACCCCAAGATAACAATGCCAGTCACTCGAGAACCCCACGCTCCTCTGAGGTGGTTTTAAATATACAAATGTTGCACACCACAACAATAGGCCTATATAAACACGAGCATACTGACAACACAAAAAAAGTCCATACCATAGCTATAATTTATATAGTCCATTTAATTATTTGATTAATTAATATTAACCTCACCTAATGAGGACTGGTGGGCACAATGTTTTCAAGTCTACTTTTAGTTAACTTTGGAGGACCGCCACTCAGAGATCTTCCTCAATGTTCAGTTGTGGCCTGTAAAACCAACAATCCTATGAAAAAGATAAAACGCTGATGGCTTTTTATTTGCATGTTGTTGCTTTTTTATGTTACTGTTAACTACTATTTTTAATCTTGTGTGGGCTATGGATAAAAATATGGCAATTCTAATAGTTTAATAAAATTTATTTGACTTTTGGAAATCACCAAGCGACCCCCTGTCATTGCCCCGTGACCCCCACTTTGGGAACCACTGCTCAACATGTTAACCATTCTTAGATTTCTGCAAATATGTAAAAATCAACAATAGTTATGACATCACAACAAGGACATTTCGATTTGAATGCTCACCTTTGCATATAAAAAGGATTTAGTAACTTTATTAACAATAACACTTAGAGGCTAGCCAATCAGAGCTGAGGTCATTTTACATTTTACCAAAAAAAAAAAAAAAAACACAACACAGGCTCATTCTGAAAATGTAGTCCCGCGGATTGTTTCTGAAGACCGCGAAATACGTCCTGGGAGGTACGTATTTTTGCAGTTTTGTTTTTTGCGAATCCGCGAGAGGCCACTGTGTCGATTCTCAAATGTCTCTTGCGAGTGCCATTCGCACCCGCGCCCACGCTGTTCTCGGTAAACCCACCAGAGGCCGCTGTTGAACGACCGTCTGTCCGACTGGCTGAATGATTGACTGGGTGACCGGCCAACCCACCCTCCTCCTTCCCTGAACCCAACTAATTTTACCGATTGACCCCGCGCCGCACCGCTTACTTCCTAAACCCAACCACAATTTAACAAAAGCCGTCCAGAAAAAGAAAAGCCCCTCGTCTGATTTTTTAGATTTTACCACATTCTCACCCTGTTATGAACTTTTTCACTTTACTTCTTGGATTCTGTTTTTTGTCTTACTTGATTTCTGGAAACCGCTCTTTCCCGGACTCGAACCCGGTCATCGCCGGCTCCTCTCATGCATCTCAAGTCTGCCGACGTACCGGACGAACTACTGGATAAACTGGTTGCGGCGAGAAAGCCCTCCACACGAAGGTAATCGGTCAGCCGGCAAGCGGTAAAAAGGAACAGCGTCATACCGCCCCGTAGCGTTTCGCTTTAAAAAATGAAATGCAGCCATACGTACTCTCCGGCTACATATTCCACGGTCTCAGAACGTCTGCGGGACTATGTTTTCAGAATGAGCCTGGGTTGCAAAAAAAAAGGGTTTTGAAGGGTCAGAGAGATAGTGGTGAGATTGTCTTGTAAATCAAAAACTGTTCGATTGTTTTGGTTTGCACAAATTCTTGTGTAACATTTTAAGTTAATATCAGGAAAAATTGACTATTCTTTAAACACTGATATCGGATTTGGATATAAAATTATTAGCCCTGCGATGAATTTTATTTAATTTTTTTTTTTCAAATATTCCCTAAATAATGTTTAACAGAGCAAGGCTCAGAGCAATGTTCACAGTATTTCCAATATTATTATTTATATCTTCTGGAGAAAGTCTCATTCTTTAGCTTGGCTGAATAAAACATTTTTTTTTAAATATAATTTTTAAGATCAGTATCATTAGAAACTAATGTTAATATTTTCCCTGACTATCTACAGAACAAACTACTGTCCACTAATTTACCTCATTAGCTGAACTTGCCTAGTTAACCTAATTAACCCAGTTAAGGCTTTAAATTGCATTTGAAGCTGAATATTAGTATCTTGCGAAATAACTATACTGTTACCATGGCAATGACAAAAGTTATTACAAATTAGTTACTGTAATATTAGGTTTAAAAATGTGTTCTTTGTGTGTAGAATGAAACATTACAGGAGGACTTTTTTTTTTGCCTTTAATTGTATGTCAATACACATAAAATAATATTTCACATTTTTATTTTTGTTCTTTTAAATTTTGATGTGAAATACTGTATATCCAACTGCACAGTGTAAAAAAAAATGCCTTAAATGTTACCTTACAACTAACTTTAACTGAAATGACATTAAACTGACTTGAAACAACCGGAAAGACTTAAAAAATTAAGTTGAAACAAGACTAACTTAAATTAATATATCAACATTAACATGTTATCCTTGATCCTATCCTATTTTACAATGCAGACATTTTTTGGACAGTTGTCATTCCTGAAACTCCCCAAAACGCTGCTGCACAGATAGCTCAGCTGATTTTTTCTCAGGAGGAGAGAACAACATGAGGTACAAAACAAGCCAAACAAGGAACTAAAGAGTCTCAGATGTCTGACAGCACTTCAGCAAGTGTGTTTGATTGACGTGTGTCAGCATGTGGACACAAGTGTGAAAGAAGGAGCAGCTGCGTACTGACCAAACACATCGCCTGCATGGACCACTCGACCAAAAACACACACTCAAGATTTCTTCAATTATGAGACTCACTTGGTAAAGTCAAACCAACCATTAAAGTCCGCATGAAACAGAAGCTATGATATATATATATATATTTTTTTTTTGATCCAGTTTCTATAGAAACGGAATGTTTAATGAGAAAACAGTGGGTGTGGCTTGTTTTAAACCTTTCTAAGAGCTGATTGGATGTAGTAAAGTATGTATTTCATTCAAACGACTGGAAAAAAGGGTTTTGGAAAAGTTACAACCAAGCGGCAACATCTTGCTCTCCCTCATGAAGCTAATATGGAAGTCACTGAAACTGCAGTTCATCGAATTTCCACTAGGCCTGGATACAAAATACATTCTATTGACCCCAATGTAAAATGGCCAACTTTACAGCAGAAAAAAGGTGTTTACAGCCTGGTACAAAAAACGATTTTGGTGCATATAGCTAATATAACACTTCATGACAACTGTGAGGAAAGTTCATGTTTTATTCATTTTAAGTTATATTAAGTCTGCATAATTAAGGGTGTGGCCACTTGAGTAACAGCTAGGTCTTGTCGCTGTCATGTCACCTCAGCTGATTCCAGCTGATTAGCCGCTGAACTTGGCATATACATCGTATTTTTGTTTTGTTTTATGTGGCTATATACAGTCAACTGCCTTTTGGAATTATTCTTACAATTATCAGATTATCATGCTCTATGCACTTACTTGTGCTCACAAACCATTGAAGTGGCCTCCATTTCATAGGTGAGAGAAATTCTTATATACTTCAGCGCAATGAAGCGTGAACAAAATGGCGACGGTTGGACATGCCCACTTTTAGGGTAAAGTTTAGATAGGATACACAGCCGGCCGGGAAGTGCGATATGCACATCAATATAGCGCCATTTTTACGACACTATAAAACAATAAATCATATTTTTACAGTACTGTAACGATTGGGTTTAGGGTTAGGGTAGGGTTAGACGTTAAAAAATGCAATGTATTGGGTAATTGTAAAGATAACATAAATAATACTCTGTACAACTACTATATTTACGTTACTGTGACAGCTGGGTTTAGGGTTGGGGTGGGGGTAGATGCTAATAAAATACAATTAATAGGAAATGTAATTAATAACATAAATAATTTTCGTTAACTTCCGGCAGCAACCATATCTGATCTAGTAACAAACCACTTGTAGCTTCATTTGCGTTTTTCAGAAACCTATGGGTGACGTCACGGATACTACGTCCATATCTTTTACAGACTACGGTTACAACCTAACAGACACCTCCTCCTCGCCATTTGTTTGTTGTCAAAACTGACCGTTGGAGGGGTGTGGTTAAGTGTGTTAGCCATGCCCAATACCGCAAACAGACGTTGCTTGAGAATTTCACCGAAAATAAACAGGAAGTGTAATTTTACATTAAATTTTAGATTAACATGTGGCAAACAATTTTTTTTTTCTAATGACAAGCACAAAACTAGCAATGTGAGCTAACAAAATAAATATGGTTAGTTTTGATTTCATTTGTACTTTAACAAAGTGAATCGCCTATTAAAACTGCAACAGAGAGTGGTAAAATCCTCCTACTGAGGGTAATCAATTCAATCGCTAACTGATGGAAAGCGATTAGTAAAGTAGATTAACGAAGCCGATTGTAATTCTTCCTCTATGAGCTCACTAGAGGACGTCGCATGGGCTTTCATTTTTGCTTAAGAGATTAAAATGGCGACTTTCCTGCTTTGTCTCGCGTTCTTGTATTAGACGAAAGACAGATTACTACTTACTGAGGAGAGAGAGAGGGAAGTGTTGGCTCCAAATGGGGAAGGAGAAACTGGAACTGCGGCATTATGCAGTAAAGGTAAATCATTCAGTGCGATGGAGCTCCTACAAAGCCTTTACCATATAGCAACCTCTGCTGCAATTCATAGCGGGCTCGCCACAAGCCGGGCAGGTATACGTGCATGTGGGTTGAACGGGTTTGACTGCTAACCTCTCCTTCTCTCTCATCTACTCTTGGATGCGAAGTACAGCCAAGCATCTGCTAAGAGTCTGTGCGATTGATTAAGCTGATGCGGCGGCGATCGAAACCCTTATAAAGTCAATAGCATTAGTTTGCTGTTGGGACGAACATGGTGTAAATACCATGTTTTACATACAGCTAAAGTCAAAATTATTAGCTCTCCATGTGAATTGTGTTTAATTATTTTTCAAGTATTTACATTCTAAATATTTGAAACATAACCTTTTATATAACACTTTACTTTAAGAGGTGTTCATAAAACTGTCATTAAACCTTTATAATCATGATATGACAGAACATTATGATATTTATGCTTATAATAATTAACATTAAGTGTCATTCACTGAGGTATGACATTTTAAATGCAAAGGTGAAATTGTTTGTTATGACAATTGGAAATGAACAATTAAATCACAACCTGTTTTTTGTCTTTGTCAGACAGCTTAACAATATTAAAAAAAACAAACTGTCATAAATCTGTCATAAACATGATTGTCATGAAGCCAATATATATATATATATATATATATATATATATATATAATTTTTTTTTAATTTTACCCTCAACTCCAGTGGTACTGTAAACTGATGCAGCAGTGATAGAAACCACTTATAAAGTCAATAGCATTAGTTTGCAGTTGGGACAAATATGGTGTAAATGGCATGTTTTAATTACAGTTGAAGTCAAAATTATTAACCCTCCATGTGAATTTTGTTGAAGTCTTTTTCAAATATTTCCCATGTGCTGTAACGCTTTACTTGAAGAGGTGTTCATAAGACTCCAAGTCATTAAAGTCAATAAACATTAAACTTTAATTCATTCAATTCGACACGTGATGAATGTGAATGAGATTTGATGCATGTTTTAACAACTGTCAATAATACAATAAATATGTCATGAATTTAAAAAAAATACCTTAACTACAGTACAGCGGTGGTACATGCAAGCTAAATTTGTCATTAAAATATCATTAAAAAATTATGACACTGCTAATATTATTTTACAGCGTAATGACACTTTTAATAAGACATTTTAATGAGAAATATAGTTTGTTCCAAAAATATTCATGACACAATTATAATGACGTCATGACAATTATGTTTATGACAGATTTATGACAAGTTATGTTGTCTTGGTATTGTCAAGTTGTCATGACAAAGATGAAGACTGGTTGCGATGTATTTGTTTATGTCATATTTGAATTTAAAATGATATAAATGACACTTAATAACAGTTGTCATAAGCCTGCAGAAAATCTCTTTGGCATTCATTACATATGTGATGTCATGATTATAATGCTTATGATTGCTTATGGTCATCTGTATTCTGGGGCATTGCTATGGAATAAACTGCCAGTGGATTTTAAACGTATTACAACTGTGGTTAATTTTAGTTTCAAATCTAAAATCTGGCTCTTAAGCATAGTAGTATGCTAATGAATTTTCCAGTATGTTTTAATGGGTTTCTTTTGTTATTATATTTGCATATACTTTTATAATGTCTTGTCACAGTGTACCTGTTACTGGGAGTAGTTTAACCTGCACTTCACATCAAGGACCACAATGGAAATACATTTTGTTTTTAAAACGTTATTGTGTACATCCTTGATGATTTAAGTGTATTAACTTATTTTTTGTTAAATAAAATTAACGAATAAATAAAATGGTTTCATGACAGTCTGAATACCCCTTCAAGTCAGCACTACTCATTTTTAATAACTAATTTCTTATAACTAGCTTTTTTGTCTCTGCCATGAAAACAGTACATAACATCTTGTAAGATGTTAGTATTCAGCTTAATGATCATTTAAATGCTTTAACTAGGCTATTTAGGTTAAACGTTCAGTTAGTTACACAAGTTGTTGGACAACAGTGGGTTTGTTCTGTACACTCTCAGAAAAAAAAGGTACCCGGTGGTACAAATAATGCTCCTTAAAGAACAGTTTTGTACCTTTGTAAAAGTTGTAAAAGTGTTGTACAACTCTTCATTACTACAATATCTATGAAAATAAATATTTTATAAATAATTTCCTTATTAAACATGAATCATCATTTTAAAGCATCTGTTTAAAGAAACTCATAAACATTGATTATTAAGTTCTATAAAACAAAACAACTGGTAAAACAAAACTATAGTTATTGTGAACTAAACATTTAAGGCTTTTTTATAAACTTTTGGTAAGCATTCTGTTATAAATACATTTCATTATTGATATCCGCACCTTTAGGCGTTTTGCTTTCCACTACACATGTGAACTGGCAAAAGTCCTGCATATACAAAGTGTTCATGCAGACATTTTAGTATTGTAAAACTATCAAACAATGTGCATATCTCGTTACAAAACTTTAGCCTAATTTTATTCCGTTTAACATAAGTATAATTTAAATTAACTTTTAAGTGATTACAAAGGTATTGTGTGAAAATAAAACATGTTTATATTGTACATGGGAGAATGTATTTCTTTACTATTTTTGTGAAAAGAGTTGTGAAATGTTTAGCAGATAATAGATCCTTTGATTTATGTTAAAGTAATTTTATTCTTATTGTAAATGAAAAAGGTGCATTTACACAAAAAGAAACTTAAAAAAACATTGTTAAAAATGTATTTGATCTTTATTTTTACTGAAAATTATTGACACATTTGGATACAGCAAAATGCCTTTAAATAGTTCTCGAAGAAACAGATTTGACACTGTACAAAGTGTCTTGTCACTGTAATGGTACCTTCACGGATCAGATTTGTACCTTTGATACAATATTAGGAACAATATTGTATCTGCAGGTTTAAAAAAAGCCAAAGGTACATTTGGTTTCCCACGGTACAAATCATGGTCCTTAAAGGTACAAACTGCAATGGTATAACTTTGTTTCTTTGTCTTAAGGTACAATTCTGTTCCATAAAAATGTACTGCCCCAGTGACAAGGGTTTGTACATTCTTTGGTACAACATTGTCCTATTTTTTTCTGAGAGTGTAGTCAATGGAACAAAAAAAAAATCCTAAAAAGACCTTAATAATGATTTAAATATACAAATAAAAACTGCTTCCAGCCGAAAATATATACAGCTAAAGTTAGAATTATTAGCACCCCTTTGAATTTTTTTTCTTTTCTAAAATTTCCCAAATTATGTTTAACAGAGTAAGGAAATTTTCACAGTATGTCTGATAATATTTTTTCTTCTGGAGAAAGTCTTATTTGTTTTATTTCAGGTAGGATAAAAGCAGTTTTAAATTTTTTTAAATCCATTTTAAGGTCAAAATTATTAGCCTCTTTAAGCTATATATTTTTTCGATAATCTACAGAACAAACCATCGTTATACAATAACTTGCCTAATTACCCTAACCTGCCTAGATAACCTAATTAACCCAGTTAAGCCTTTCAGTGTCACTCAAAGCTGTTTAGTCTTAAAAAATATCTGGTCAAATATTATGTACTGTCATCATGGCAAAGATAAAAGAAATCAGTTATTAGAAATGAGTTATTACAACTATTATGTTTAGAAATGTGTTAAAAAAATCTTCTCTCCGTTAAACAGAAATTGCGGGAAAGAAAAAAAGGGGGCTATTAATTCAGAGGGGCTAATAGTTCTGACTTCAACTGTACATTAGCAAGTAATAAACAAACAAACAAACAAATAAACAAATAAACAAAAAAAAAAAATAAAATAAAAAAAAAAATAAATAAATAAATCTGCAAGGAGGAATGGCAGAGCATCCCCTATTCCAGATCTGAAAAACTTGTTGCATCTTACCAAAAAGACTCATGGTTGTATTAGATCTAAAGGGTGCTTCTACTAAATACCGAGCAAAGGGTGTTAAACTTACCATGTGATATTTCCATTTTTCTTTTCAATCAATCTGCAAAAATGTCAACAATTCTGTGTTTTTCTGTCAAAATGGGGTGCATTACTGAGGAAAAAAAAATAACTTTTAACAAATGGCTGCAATATAACAAGGAGTGAAACAATTAAGGGGGTCTAAATACTTTCCATACCCACTGTGTGTATATACATTAGGAAATAGTGTGAAAATGTCCTTGCTCTGTTAAACACTTGGAAAATATAAAAAAAAAAGAATGTCAATTTTACAGGAGCTAATAACTTTGCCTTCAACTGTACACATCTGCTTACGCTACCTATCTTTTGTTTATGATATGTGCGATTGCATGAAATTGTGCTAATTAGCCTGTGCTAATAAGCTTTTTCCTTTCTGCTGCGAAACTGTACTTAAAGTAATTACACAGGAGGGGGAGGAAAGTGTAATTAACCTTTACTATTATTACAGAAAATTTAGCAAAAAATATTTGTGTCACCTCACAGGCCGATACCGTAAACATTTCTTGCTAATGCAGGGAGGAAAGAACTCAAATAGTTTAGTATGAATCATTTCTGACCTGTTGTCCCTCAAACCACAGTCTAATTAAGCATATAAGGCCCTTCATCTCCAGCAATAGCTCTAGGCTCTGGTTCGGTTGATAACATAGACTCCCTAGTTCTAATATCCCTCATTTTTACAGGACCTATTCGTCCATTCTTCCCATTGAACAGATTGACGGATGGCTTGGCTTCCTTGTCATTTAGCATCATTATGAAATTAGGTGCTCATTATCAAAATCACATACACCTATTCTCATTCCAGTTGGTTCTCTGCCACTCGCCAGTGGAAATGGTTTCCGCAGGGCTCGCAAAGCACACGTAGATGGTCTAAACTACATGCAAACAACCATTATCTTTCTATAATGGTGGAGAGTTCAAAGTGCATCCTTGAGAAACTCACAAATCAATAGTGAAGGCTTTCATGGTGGGCTTTAATGAAGGCAAAGGGCCATGGGAAAGGGAAGAAACGACCTTTTATGTACTCCATACATGCATCCATTAGGCTAACCACAAATTAGATGCAAACGGGATATAGGACGCATGTATCAATATCATTAAAGTGCTGTATTCCAAGATGCCTCCGTATAAAACGTATAGTGCTGGGTAGTAATTGAATACAAGTAATCTCAAACTTAAGTACTTATTAGTAAATAAAAAATTAGATTGAAAGGCTCATAATCTGAAAACATGAACATTTTGTGGATGACATGATTACATATTGAAACTCATTTGTGATCCATACTAAAATTTAATTTAATGCTTTAAAGTATGTCTTTATTATCTGGTAATTTTCACAAACAGGACTTGAAGGTCTTTTTAATGCAAGGATTCCTAAACATTTATTTCAGTCAATCATTTTTTTTATCACAAATATGTAATTAATTACCATGAGGTTTAGAGTGGGAGTTATAAAGGAATTAAAATCTGAAACGTAATCTAAAAGTAATCAAAACTTTGTCAGTGTACATTTATAGAAGAAGGGAGGCTGAGAATAATGCTCATTTTCGATTGAAATTTCTGACAGCACTTAGAGGTTTTTTGTATCTGAACTCTTCATATATTATTTCAAGGTAATAAAACTGTAACTAAAAGTCATTTAGTTCAACATTATGATTTGTCAAAAACAGAGATCAACGTCCCATAATGCAACTGGAACACTTAAAGGGATGGTTCACCCAAAAATGAAAATATACTCTATTTATTCACCCTCAACAGGTTTAAAGAAAAAAACCTTTCTTCATTATTATTGTGAGTTTCTTTATTCAGTTGATCTTTTGAATTTTTTTTATGTTAAAAATCTGTAACTACTGACTTCCATATAAGAAAAGACAATGGTTTACATGCTGTAAAAAAAATTCTGGGCTTCACATAATTCCACGAGTCATTCTGAAAACGTACCTCTATATATAGTTCTGGAGACCGCGAAATATGTTCCAGGAACTACGTTATTTTGCAGTTTTTGTTTTCGCGACTCCACCTGAGGCTGCTGTGTACACTTTTTGAGACCTCAAATTTCTCTCGCGAGTGCCATTTGCGCCTGCTGTTCTCGTGCAAATTCTTTAGAGGCCGCTGTTTACTGACTGTTTAACTAACTGAATGACTGACTGACTGACTGACCAATTAACTGACCCACCCTCCTCCTTCCCTAAACCCAAACAATTGTATTGATTGACCTGCCAATCCGTTTTCAGAATGAACATATGTTGCATAATTTCTTCATGTTGTCCCAAGCCAAATTGGTTAAGTTAACCTAATTGTTTGTGAATTGTTTGTTAAATAACCAAATTTAAGTGAATTGAACTTAAAACAATTAAGTTGTCCCTCCAAAACTCAAGAATTGTGTTGATTCAGTTATTTTTAAATAAGTAGTTTGAACAAGCAGCAAAAATATTTTTGAGTGCAGTTTCAGCATTCTTTAAAATATCTCCTTTTGCTTTCAACAAGAAAGAAACTTAAACAGTTTGTAGCAAGTGAATAATGAGTAAATAAAGACAGAATTTTCAATTTTGGATGAACGTTCCCTTTAAATAAATAAAAACACCTGCATAAATCATGAGCAACAGGCAACAAGGTGATTAATTAACAGTTATTTGTTATAATTTAAAGTAATCTACCAATTTACAGTGGATTGGAGTTTATTGGCATTCATGTTTATTAAAGCACAGCAGGTAATATGTTCCGTTTGCGTCTCAAACTTGCACCTGATCTCAGAGGACGAGCGCAATCGGAGCTCTGGCTAATCTGAAAATATGTTTGGGATACGTGTTCTCTCTCTACACTTCACTACTCAGCCCTGCCTGCGCTATAAGCTCCAACACCAGCAGGAAATGGCATTGAGCCAGAACGGAGATAAAACATAATGCAAAAACGCCACTCTGCCTGGCCTTGTCATCCACCATGTTATCCTCCTCTTCCCTCCAGTCTGTCACTCTGTGTCTCTACACCCCTCCACCCCCACATTTCTCATTTCCTCTCAGGAATGAAAGAACAGGACCCCCAAAATGAATAATGAAAGATTGGCATCAATGTTTTATGAAGTAGCCACCATATTATTTTGAAGGAAGGCAAGGATTAATGAAAATATCACTTATTTATTTGTGTCTAGAGGAGAGAAGAGAGAGAGAGAGAGAGAGAGAGAGAGCATTAAAGGGGAAGATTTGGGGCTGTTCGGTGACCACACACACACCTATCAAACCTACCGAGGGCTTTCACATATGCCGTAGAAGCCTAATGGGCACCGGTAAGATTCATAAAAAAATCAACCCCAGGTCAACCAGACCAATTCACCGAGCAGGAGGGAAACTTCAGTTTATTAAAAAAGGGACCCAAGTCGAATGAATTATTCTTGCTGATTCTGAAATGTTGATCTAAAATCAGATTTACTCCAGTGTTAGGGAAACCTATTAGGTTAAAAAAATGCAATCCAATGAGTCAGTCACATGCACAATGGATGTGAGGATATCAGTCGACCTTGAAGTCAAAAATAAGGAATTATATTTGGTATAAAGAAAATTGAGTAGATTATAGTGCCATGTTTTGCACCGGGGCCCTATTTTGATGAAGGTTAAACATTTATTCATTCATTCATTCATTTTCCTTCAGCTTTGTCCCTTATTTATCAGGGATCGCCACAGTGAAATGAACTGCCAACTATTCCGGCATATGTTTTATGCAGAGGATGCTCATCTAGCAACAACCCTGCACTGGAAAACACCCATACACTCTCACTTGCACTCATACGCCACGATCAATTTCGTTTACCCAATTCACCGATACTGCAATGTCTTCAGACTGTGGAGGAAAACAGAGCACCTGGAGGAAACCCTTGCATCACTGGGTAAACATACAAACTTAACAAAGAAATGCCAACTAGACAGGACTTGAACCAGCAACCTGCTTGCTGTGAGGTGGCCCACCTGAGCCCCCATGCTGTTCAAACATTTCAATCCAGTTCTCATTAGTGTAATATAACGTGTCTTTCCATGCAATTAAAATAGGGAAATACACATATGATATTTGAAATGTGAAGTCACTTGTCGCACTTGCTTTTAATCAATTAAATAAGAATATAGAATAAATTAATTCGAAATACACCTGGGATTCCTAATTGGTCAATTTTTTGGTAATTAATTGGTAATTAAAAATTATAAATTATCCTTACATTAAAAATACTGTGTTATTTAGTAAATACTATGGCGAGTTTTAAGCATAGTAATAAGTAATCCAAGTGCCTAACTATAGTATAGTACAAAAACACTACAGTATTTAGTACAACGTGATATATAAGTCTATTTTTCATGAGGAAAGTATGACTTATTTAAACATGTTTGTGTGTGTGTGTGGTGTGTTTGTGCTAAGCACTTCAATTTGTATTTGCTACAAATTAATATAGCATTTTGTCATGTGGGCAAGTATTTTTAGTAATTTTTTAATGTGTGTGTGTGTGTGTGTGTGTGTGTGTGTGTGTGTGCGCACTAAACATTTAGTCACAGATGATCAGGGAAGGGAATAACGGCGATATTTATGGCGATACTTTCTTCAGTAACAAGTAATCAAATGAGTTACAACGCCGTTACTGTTACTGACAATAAAAGCGTGTAACTATAAATGAGAATACTGAAGCGGTTTACATGTGAGCAGCATCTCTCTTAGCCATAGGACTTCTCTTTCTCTGGGTTGTGTGGTTTTGGGGCTGGACACATAACCAACCAGTGATGATGATTGGTGTGTCTGTGAATGCGGTGTAACTGAGAACATGATGACT
This sequence comes from Danio aesculapii, assembly GCF_903798145.1. NCBI lineage: Eukaryota > Metazoa > Chordata > Actinopteri > Cypriniformes > Danionidae > Danio > Danio aesculapii. Next base: position 37,656,847 of record NC_079442.1, on the reverse strand, counting down.
GTCTTAGATAGAGTATATTTCCATTGTTTGACAATCAGAGGCAGAGTATAGGGCAGGTGTTCACACACAAGCACGCGGACAATCAGTCGCACACAATGACTGTGAGTCAGAACAATGGCAGTGTAACAAGTTCAAAGGTAGCATTTGCAAACTGGAAATATAAGCACTACTTTTCCCTTAAAATTCTAAACCAGCCATTTGCAATCCCCCCCCCCCTTTTTTTTTCTTATACAAAAGCTCTATTTTTGAAAATATTCAAGGGTCATTTGATTATAATTATTTTTATACGACCTGTACTGTGTTGTACAAACACATCTCCATGTCTTACACGTTATGATGGTGTTGTAAATATGATAATTTTGCTAATATTTGGTTCAAATGGTTGCATTTAATATATTTTCCTCTCATGCATATTAAAAATTGTATAAAAATGTGCATTAGTAAAATTTGACTGCTGGTTGAATTGAACGTGTTAAAGTAAAAGTGATATATATAGTAGTATATAAGTATATATATAGGGAGACTCTACATACCTAAACATAATAGTTTTAATAGCTCATTTCTAATAACAGATTTATTTTCTCTTTGCCATGATGACAGTAAAAAATATTTGACTAGATATTTTTCAAGACACTTCTATACAGCTTAAAGTGACATTTATTAACTAGGTTAATTAGGTTAACTAGGCAAGTTAGGGTAATTAGGCAAGTTATTGTATACATATAAGTATTGTTATAAGTATAAGTATTAAAGCACCAAGGATTAAATATTGCCTAAACATGCACAAATAAAACTACAGCCAATCAAAAAAAAATTATTAGAAGGCGTAATTTTCTTTTAGCAAAATAGAATTTTTTTTCTTGCCCTTTTCTCTTGATTTTATGTGAAACGGGGCATGTTTTGTTGTGATTCACCCACACAGTGAGAGCCCTAGGAGAGCAGTGCATGTGTGTGTGTGACAGTGTGTGTGGGGCTTCAGGCCTGTAAGATCAAACAGACGGAACATTCAAACAGAGCAGGTGCCTCTGCCACATTCACTCAGCGCAACACACATATCTGTAATAGCCCACACCTGAGCTTGACAAACACACGCTCACACACACAATGATCACAGCTGAGGCCTGAGCTGCATGCCGCAGTCGTCTTTCCTCCGGCCTGCTGACTACGCCTGGCCCCCATCCCGTCCCCGTTCCTTCCCATCCCGCACCCCAGCAGAGATATTACAGCACTGCCATTCTTCACTGTCTGCTTATGACGCTGGATGACTTTCGTTTAAAGCCACCGTGGCTCCTCAGACTCCCGGCTCGGGCCCCTATTGTTCATTCATGCGAGGGAGGGGCTTGGCTGAATGCTGGGATTGGTACCGCAGAGATATGGGCGGATTGTTACGGCGAGTTAGTGCTTACTCTGTAAGAAATAACAGTTCACAACTGGAAAATGGAGAGCGGAGAGTTCGTGACCACAATTTTTCTTCCGCCGGTCGAAGGCAGACGCACACATAAGCTTGGGAGCAGCCTCATAACGCACACATACACACAATCCCACAGCAGAATTTGTGTCCTGCAGTGGTTTTAATCTTCATTCTCTGCTTGTCAGAGCTCTCTCTGGGTATCTGCGGCTTTCTGTGTGTGTGTGTGTGTGTGTGTGTGTGTGTGTGTGTGTGTGTGTGTGTGTGTGTGTGTGTGTGTGTGTGTGTGTGTGTGTGCGTGTGTGTGTGCGTGTGTGTGTGTGTGTGTGTGGACAACATCCTGAATTTTACAACTGGCTGCAATTTATGACTTAGAATTTGAGGTGAATTGGCCACTCCTGACAGGATATTGAAAAACACTGATAGAAAAGAAGATATACTCCATTGCATTGAAATAAAGCTTTACACAAATAAGAAACTGAAGGAGATTAGCTGGAGGGCGTTCATTTTGCTCTTTTATTAGCTCATTTCTTAATATTCTAAACTGGTCTTTAACATCTAAATACTTCACTGTCTCAGCTGAAGTCAAAATGATTAGCCCTTTCTGTGAAATTTTAATACTTCATCAAATATTTGCTGTTGTACAGAGCAAGGACATTTTCACAGCATTGTCTATTATGTGTTTTATTTTTGAAAAAAATATTTTTTTTTAGGAGGAATAAAAGCAGGTTTTCCATGCTTTAAATAATCCTTAAGGTCAATATTATTAGCCTCCTTTATATTTTTTTTCGAATGTGGAACAAACCACTGTTGTCCAATGACTTGTTTAATTAACCTACACTGTAAAAAATCTAACTTGGAAAAAGAAGTTTAAATTACTTTTTTGTTGTTGTTGTTGGTTTCGCAAAAATCTGTAAAAAATGTCTGGGGTAGTATGAAATGAAATGGGTCAGTAGAAAGACTTTAAATGTGAATTTTCCTCTCACATTTATCTAGTTTTCTCTAAAAAATAAACACTTAGCGCATTAGGACTGTTAATTTGTATTTAACTGTATATATATATATATATATATATATATATATATATATATATATATATATATATATATATATATATATAGAGAGAGAGAGAGAGAGAGAGAGAGAGAGAGAGGAGAGAGAGAGAGAGAGAGAGAGAGAGAGAGAGAAGATATATATATATATATATATATATATATATATATATAATATATATATTATATATATTATAGAGAGAGAGAGAGAGAGAGAGAGAGAGAGAGAGAGAGAGAGAGAGAGAGAGAGAGAGAGAGAGAGAGAGAGAGAGAGAGAGAGAGAGAGTGTGTTTCCTAACAAAATGAAAATTCAAATGCCTAAAAAAATCAAATCATAAATCAAACTTTAAAACAACTACCTAAATAATGAATCAAATTTAATTACATAAGACTGATATGTAATTTTCATGAACAACTCAAAACTATCATTCAAATGGAGGAACCAGTTTCACACACAAAACTGGAAGCTCATGGACTGAACACTATAGGACTATAAAGACACGTCATTCACACAGACTCTTTGCTGAGTCTTGTTTTTCCTTGTGAAGCATTCCAAAGCATTTCCCCTGTTTGTCCTGCCATGTTTTAATTCTTGTCTTGTTTACTGCTATTGTTGTTTTACCTTCTGTCCAGTTTCTAATACTGTGTCTAATAAATGTTTTGTTAACATTTGTCTCTGTTTTATTTAATTATTTATTTTTCCATTTAACTATATTTGTTTGTTTTGATAATTTATTATTTCTTAGTACCAATTTCGTAGTACCATTTATTTTTTTTTAAGTTAAGCACACAAGAAAATAAACAACGGAAATAAAGATTGTTTTTTTTGTTCACTCAACTTCAGGTATACCAGTTCTGCAGACAAAAAATGTTCAGTTGGCACAACTTAAAAAGTTTTGTTACAGAGTAGTTCACGTCTCAAATAATCTTACGTTAACCCAACTAAATGACAAATAATTTTAGGTCAGTGCAGCTATATTCAAAATGTTTTTTGATGTTGTAGTGGTTTAATTTTTTTTACAGTGTAACTAGTCAACCTGCTTATTATATTTAAACCTTTAAACTGCACTTTAAGATGAATACTAGTATCTTGCAAATTAACAAATGAAATATACTGCCATCATCTAATCTACTATAAAATACTGTCATCATTGCAAAGACCAATTAAAATGTTGTTATTAAAACTATGATTTTTTTTTAAAACGTGTTGAATTTTGTTTTTAATCAAACAACACTAGAAAAAAAAAATAAAAAAAAAATCACAGAAGGGCAAATAATTTTGCCTTCAATTGCACATTGTGACCTTTTGCATATGGGTCTGCGTAGCCGATGACCCAGATAGTGCCCTGTGCTAATTGCACACTATTACCAACAATGCATGAAATAGGCCCAAGATCAATGAGACTGGACTGTGGATGATTAGAAGAAAGCGATCTACTTCTATTAATAACAGAAGCTATACGGCATATGGGTGTACAGTTGGTTGGACACAGCCTTCTTGGGATGCTTTAGAGCCCATTATGCCAATAGTACAATAACTGAACACAATCAAGTCACCTATTACTGGCAACTGTGACCAGTACCAGTGATGGCCATTTCCAAAAGGATAATGTGCCTTGCCACACTCAAAGAAACGTCAAGGAATAATACAAGGAACATGGAGGTAAAATTTTATTAATGTTCCAAATTTCTTCAAAATTTGTCTTCTAAATTCACCTAATGTGAACTCGATGTAACGTTTGTGCTTTGATTACAAAAACTACAGGTATACTCACTCATTTTAATGAGTGTTAAGAAAGAGCCCAATGAATGAAACATTAATTCAATAATTCATTTTCTTTTCGACTTAGTCCCTTTATTAATCAGGGGTCGCCACAGCGGAATGAACCGCAAACCCATCCAGCATATGTTTCACGCAGCGGATCCCCTTCCAGCCACAACAAAAACTTGGAAACACCCACACATGATTAAAACAGATTATTATTATTATTATTATTATTATTATTTCAACTTAATTTATATTCAGAGTGCCTTTCTATTTCGACAATTTCTAACAATTAGTTTAAAGGAACACTCCCCTTTGTTTGTAAATAGGCTCATTATACTGTAAAACTCCACAGCTGAGTTTAATCATTTTTGAAACTATTCAGCTAATCTCCGGGTCTGGCGGGAGCACTTTTAGCATAGCTTAGAATAAATCATTGAATCAGATTGGACAATTAGCATCTCACGCAAAAAATGTTAAAAAAAAAAAAAAAGAAAAAAAGAGTTTGATAACATTTCAATTTTAAGCTTTCATTTAAAAAAAGACAAATTGCTATTCTCTGGGTAATATGGCTAGGAACTGTTCTCTCATTTTGGTGTAATATGCAAATAAACTTTGCCGTACCATGGCTGCAGCAGGTGCAATTTTATGCAGAGCTGGGACTAATGCTGCGACTAATGACTAATATAATTTCTATTTTTATATTTCATTAATAATAACAAACATATTTTGATATAAACTGTACCTATATGATTAATTCATAATTAATGACAAAATAATGAAGAAATTTATTATGCAAATTAAAAGAAGTCACTGCCACCAGTTGCATTGATATCTGTCAGCGTGACTGAAACAGCTCTCATGATAAAGCTGTCTTCAGACTGCTGGAGGAGATGGACTAGGTGAAGCTGCACACCTGTCTAACGTCCTCCTGCTGAACTGGAGGATTTGTTTCTGTGGCCTTGAAAGTGAATCAAAAAGTGGCAGGAACGCTCAGAACTGACCCCAAACACCCACAACAATTCAACTGTGACGCTGTGACTGCACTGTACCGACCCGGCTTTAAAATAACTCCCAAAGAAGACTCAGGGGAGATATATGTACTGCATGGTCAAAATTATTGGAACCCTTAAAAAATATGATATCAAAAGGCGGTAAATTTTTAAAAATTGTTTATTCATTAAATCTTTTTGCAAAAAAATAAATAAAAATTAAAAGTCATCCTATTATGAAACAACTGTAAGTCAAACCATTAGAAACCAATTTTAAATACCTTTTGCAACCTCCATTTGCCCAGGTTAGAGGAAACCCTAAGATCCTTCAGGTTCTCTGGTCCAGGTTGGTGCTCTTTTCTCTTTATTTCACCCACCAATTTTCTGTAGGGTTCATGTCAGGGCTATGGGCTGGCCATGGCAGTACCTTAGATCTGTGCTTATAGTGACATATTTTGTTTGGATTTTAATGTGTGTTCTGGATCAGTGTGGTTATTAAAGATCAAATCATTAGACGTTTTATGCAATCTATGATTATCCGTATCTAAATAATACGCCCAGAACATCTGAAAGAGAAACAGAGCTGTAACATTAAAAATCCTGTGAAATATTTAACTGAACAGAGGATAACTTTTTATCCCTGTGTGTAACAATCCAATCTTGTGCTTAGCTCATTTTTAAGAGTATATTTCTGAATGTGTACAAAGGAATGTTTTGAGAAAGCATTTACACATTTACACTTTTTTAAAGATTATATATATATATATATATTCATATATTCTTTGCTCATATTTACCAGGAGTGCCAATAATTTTGACCACGACTTCATAAAGAACACCATCTCCAGCATGAGCACTGGTATTGCTTTGGTGAAAAAAGGAGGATTGCTCTCTCTCTCTCTCTCTGTCTCCATCTCTCTGCCTGCGGGCACTGGAGCATGTGAGATTTGCTGGATTCACTCCATTCACATTTCTCTTTGAGTTTTAGCCTCTCACCTTACACACGTGCATGCATGCGCACACACACAACAGCAAGAAAGCAGTGTGCTGCCACTAGGAGGTCCTCTCCCTCTGGGCTCTACTCCATTTTACTTGAGATTTGAAGTGACCTTTGCGGTGCAGCTGCAGGTCTTATGATTTATGTACCCAAACAAAGAGCAGTGCAGCGAATTCTAACCAGAACCTCTGTATGATACCAGAGAATAACACAGTAAGACAAAGAGATTGCATAAGTACACCCAAACCGAAGAGAAAGAAAGTCCATGGGAAACTAGAAGCTAGAAAATGCAACATACAGGGAAAAATGCATCTGCTGGCTGGTTTTCATGAATGAACAAAACTCAATGGGAGAAAATGGATAAAATGATACATAAATTCAAAATCTAAAGTTACAGTAAGGACTTTTACTTTGTTACAAACATCTGCATTTTAAATAAATCCTGTACTTGTGGGCCAAAGAATGAATAAAACATCTAAATTTATACTGGTTGGCACGTAATGTTACTGTATGGTGTAGGGAAAAGATGAGGGACAAATCCACGTGCAGTTTAGTTAATTTGAATAAAACAAAAACAAAACAATGGCTAAAACAAAACAGCACAAAAACGCAGGAACAGAGTCCAAGGACATTGACCAGAGAACAGATAGCGACCACATCCATACATTCGATGGCCAACAAACACAGACTAAAAGACAGGGCTATATATAGTGTGTGATAATGAGCTGCAGGTGCAGTGCAATCAAAGCTCATGAACATCAGGTGTGGGGTGCAGAAGATTATGGGACATGTAGTCCGGTTCAGTGGCAGATGTGTAGATTGCCCTCTAATGTGCCTGTTGGGCATTCTAGCTGGTGACCATGACAACTACATAGCACAAATAATTTCAAATTTGCTAATGAGAAGAAATCTTTAAAGTCTGTGTGAAATCAAAATGTACAAATTTCTTTCGGCTAATGCACATTGTTATACTTTAGGTGAACAATTAACCCATGCAAGTTATTTGAATGGGGGGAAAAATTGTTTTGGTAATCTTCCACTAAGATCGTGTCTTGTGCATTCTTAACCGCGCCACTGTTAGTTTGCTATGAGGGAATGATGCGCAAAAAGCAAGTCCCGCCCACCAACTCAATATTCCTTTTCACTTGAAAGTACATCAACATCATGGGCTCTATTTTTACGGTCTAGGCGCAAAGAGAATAAAGAATATCGGAGAATAAACCAATCAGAGTCTCATCTCCCATTCCCTTTAAAAGTGTCAGTTGCGTCGCACCGTGGCACATTTGCTACTTACATGGCAGACTTTGTAAGTGGAAAAACTGAGCACTTCACTAGCGAGAACACAGTTAAACAGACCATCTGCAGCGCAAGAATGAGAGAATGTGCCTCCTCATTCTTTACTTTAACTTTCACTCTTTCGTGGATAAGAAAACGTGCTGTACACACAGATATCTATTAGCCTACATAATTATTTTTGTTTGTTAAGCGCAAAGATTTGTTTTAAACTATTTCTAAATTCTGTTCTAATTTCCAGAAAACTAATAAATGAACAGTAATAGCGAAGTGTGGTCAAAACACTGAGTTATATCCAAACACACATGCTATGCCCCATATGGTCCAAAACCTGACAGGGTTTTTAATAAAACAAATATAAATATGCAGATAATAAATACTACTACTACTAATAATAACATTATACCAAGGCAAATTGTCATGAATAAACTGAAAAAGACCCCCGAGATGAAAAAGGCATGAAAGCAGTTTTTATATTTATGTAGAAATAATCATTTTTGTAATATTTTATTCCTTTAATTATTTTTAATTTGTAAAGATATTTGCGTATTGCTGTACATCCTGTGTGTATTAAGCAATGTGTAAGCGCTGGACTTTAGACCTGCTCTCATCGCGCCAGGTGTATGATAGGGCCCTATGACATAAATGACTTCAAATTTGCAAATGGACTCCAAAAGCACCAAGTTTGCTAGTTAAAATTATTTCTGAAGAATCACATGACACTGAAGGCTGGGGAAATGGCTGGTATACTGTAAAATCCCAGAAATAAATAACATTTTAAAATATATATTAGAACAAAAAAAGTTATTTTAAATCTTAAAAACATTTCACCATATTACTTTTTTGTATTTTTAACTAAATAAATACAACCTTTGCACGTTCTCCTTGTGTTCGCGTGGGTTTCCTCCGGGTGCTCCGGCTTCCCCCACAGCCCAAAGACATGTTCTATAGGTGAGTTGAATAAACTAAATTGGCTGCAGTGTATGAGTGTGTGTGTGTGAATGAGTGTATATGGGTGGTTCCCAATACTGGGTTGCGGCTGGGAGGGCATCCGCTGCGTAAATCATAGGTCGGAATAGTTGGCGGTTCATTCCACTGTGGTGACATCTGAGTAGAGACTAAGCCGAAGAAAATTGAATGAATGAAAAAACGCAGCCTTGTTCAGAAAAAGACAATGCTGGGTTCCACATAATCAATTCATTTTTACAAATTTAGTGGACTGAACATGAGACAATTAAGTTGTCACAAAAAAAACATCAAGAAATGTGATTTTTTTTCATCAATATTTTAAATAAGTAGTTTGAACAAACAGCAAACATCATTTATTTGATTGTAATCATAGTCTCATATTCAATTAGTCAAGACTGAAAAAAGAAGACATGACTGAGGAGACAAATCAGTCCTTTCCAACCACTAGGGCCATGTCCCTTTCTGTTCCCCCTCCAAAATCACTCCTATAAAGAGCTTTGTGGCTGGAAATGGCGGCATCAAGCCATGTGCAAGACATCGATTAGCAGACAACTTTCTGAATTACATGCTTACCATCTGTTGACAGTCATATTTTTGTAGCTGGAGTATATTTAGTGAATGGTTTTGGTTGAGAGCATCTGCTAAACGCCTTAAATGTAAGTTCAGAGAGTTCAGGATTGGGGCAGGCTGATGGCCGGGGTGTCAGTAGGGCCAGGCGATGCTCATGTGGAGCCAGGAGCCTGAGAAGGTACTGAGGAGATGGCAAGAGGGAGATGTATTAGTAATTAGGCAGTAAAGGCAATTAATTAGTATGGGGCTGCAACAGTGCAGCAGGGGATCTCTGGCAGAGGCGGCTGTGGCAGGCGTGCTAAAAGGGAGAGGCAGAGGGCGACCCACATGTAAGGGCTCTCAGAGACGATGGCAATCCGCCATCCTGCCGTCAACAAGCCCATGAGTTAGCCAGCAGGTCAAAAGAACAATTTAAATGAGTTCAGACCATAGTTTCTCAAACTTTTCTCTTTTCTAGAGCAAAAGGTCTTTTTCATTACTCAAAACACCATGACAACATTTAATGTAAGGCATACTACAAGGATTTAAACCAGAACATGTATAATAATAATAATAATAATAATAATAATAATAATAATAATAATTATTATTATTATTATTCATTCATTTTCTTTTCGGCTTAGTCCCTTTATTAATCCGGGGTCGCCACAGTGGAATGAACCGCCAACTTATCCAGCATGTTTTTTATGCAGCGGATGCCCTTCCAGCCGCAACCCATCTCTGGGAAAAATTATTATTATTATTATTTATTTTTTATTTATTTATTAAAAAAATTATTTGTTTATTTATTTATGTATTTATTTTTATGTGTGTTCTGTTTTATGTGTGTGTACTTTTTGCTTACAGACACTGAGTCCGGAAATAAAGCTGAAATTATAACAACAACAACAACAACAACAACAACAACTATTATTTATTTATTTTTATTAGTGTTCTGTATTTGTTTATGTGTGTGTTCTGAAATACTACTACTACTACTACTACTACTACTACTACTACTACTACTAATAATAATAATAATAATAATAATAAATTATTATTATTATAACAACTCTTAATCTCAGTATAAAAGATTCTATTCTTGTCATTGTCAAAATTTATTTATTAATTAATTCATTCATTCATCAGTCAAATGCTTCATATTCACATGCTATTCTGTCACAGAAACTCTGCACACTGTGTAAATAGTAATTTTTTACATTTTAAGGGGGAAATATTGGAATAAAATGTGTCAACTGTACCTGTCAAATACATATCAGTTGACAATTTACAATAGACAAGTTAAAAAACAAAAACAAGAGCAGTTTTTTAAACTGGTCTGCATTTGTCCAGTTAATGACAGAGATGCAAATAAGAACATAAACCAAAGATTGTGCAATTCAGAGATCGAAGTGTCCACATACAGTAGGACTACCCTATGGTCAATTAAAGTATGGGCAAAGCAATACAACCCAGATACATTTAGAATGTTACAAGGTTAACTATATGGAAATAAAGTCTCAGTTTGGTGTTAATAGTCAAATTCATTTAATATTGTTAGGTTAAAAAAAATGAACCAACTGTAGCTTATGGAAGGATAAAGGGAACACAGATACAAGGCATACTTAACTTCACAGAGACTGTTGGAGTGAGCCTGCAGGCCTGAAAGCCTGATTTAACAGGCCGTTTGAGCTCAGCCTGGAGATGATGTGTGATGTGCGCCATCAGAGACTCGCAGATAAATGAATGCACAAAACACAACAGCTCCAAAAAATTGAATATTACAATTACACGCAAGCATGCCTGCTTTGATACTGCAGATCTAAAGGCTTTGTGCTTAAATAATGATACAAAACCAAGAATGTTTCGAGGAATGGTTTGGATTTAAGTCAGCATGAGAATGCCAATACACAGTTAAAGTCAGAATCATAGGCGCCCCGTATATTTTTTTCCCCCACAAATTTCTGTTCAATGGAGAGAACACATTTCTTAACATGATAGTTCTTATAACTAATTTCTAATAACTGATTACTTTTATCTTTGTCATGATGACAGTACATCATATTTTACAGGATATTTTTCACTATATTAGTATTCAGCTTAAAGTGCCATTTAAAGGCTTATCTACGTTAATTAGGTTAATAAGGTAAGTTGGGTAATTAGGCAAATTATTCTATAATGGTGGTTTGTTCTGCAGACAATCAAAAACAACCCAGGGTCATTATTGATATGTAGCCTTGTATACATTTCTGGATGGCACGAAATACATCCCAAGAGGTAAATTTTTTGCAGTTTTTGTTTTCGCGAATACACCAGAGGCCACTGTGAGTGCTTTTTTAGATCTCCAATTTATTTCGCGAGTGCCTTTTGTGTCTGCTGTTCTCACGTAAATCCGACTGACTGACAAATCAACCGACCGACCAATATCCACCCCCACCCCTTCCCTAAACTCAACCAATAGGGTTTTAAAAATCACAGATTGACCGATAACCCCTTTCCCTAAACATTGCTTTCAAAAGCAATCCAGAAAAAGAAAAGCCCTCGCCTGATTTTTACCACGTTTTTAGATTTTAACCATCTTCTCACCCTGTTATTTACTTGTTTATTTTATTTTTTGCCTTTTGTTTTTGTTTTACCTGCTTTTTGGAACCGTTCTATGGTCAGCGCATCTCAAGTCTGCCGACATACGTGCCGAGCTACTGGGAAAACTGGCAACAGTGGAAAAGCCGTTCACTCTGAGGTAAGCAGTCAGTTGGTAAGCGTGAAAGGAAACAAAAGCCATCAATGGTGTCTTACCTCCCCGTAGCGTTCGTTTTAAATACGAAAAATACTGGCAACATAATTGTCACTCTCCAGAGATGTATATGGGGGGCCATTTTCACAATTTCACGTTTTCACAATGTTATTAAAAATATATATTGCTTAAGAAGGCTAATAATATTGACTTTAAAATGTTTTTTGTTTTGTTTCTTTTTTAATTAAAAACTGTTTTTATTCCAGCCACAAATAAACCAATAAGACTTTCGATAGAAGAAAAAATATCAGAAATACTGTAAAAAAAAAAAAAAAATCTAAATTAAAAATCATTCAGGAAAATTTTGAAAAAGAAGAAAGGAAAAAAAACCACAGGAGGGCTAATAATTTAGTCTTCAATACTAACTAGATCTCACAGGAATCAGTAGTGTTTGTTTGCAATTTTTATAGTATTCACATTGGGGGGGGGGGGGTGTTGGGGGGTGGGTGGCTAATGAATGTTGGATTCATTCACATAAAATTCTAACACAGGCTCATTGTGAAAAGGTACCCCTGTATACATTTCTGGAGAGCACAAATTATGTAGACAGAGCTACGTATGGCTGCATTTCGTCTTTAAAACAAACGGTTAAAACGAACCTCCATGTGGATGACTTTTCCGCGGTTACCAGTTTGACCAACACCTCGCCATGTACAACAGCGGACTTGAGAAAGAGAGGTGTTGACTGCGACGACGAGTTCAGGGAAGAACAGTTCCAGAAAGCAGGTAAAACAAAAACAAAAGACAAAAGATAAAATAAACAACAAAGTAAATAACAGGATGAGAACATGGTAGGATCTGGAAACGTGGTAAATATAAGGCAGCCACAAGGGCTTTTTTTTGCTTTTGAAAACACTGTCGGTTGGGTTTATAGAAGAGGGTGATCAGGTCAATCGGTGCTTTTGAGAACACTAGTGGTTGGGTTTAGGAAAGGGGGTGGGCGCTGGTCAATCTGTGCCTTTGATTGGGCAATCTGGGTTCAGAAAAGGGGCAGGGAGAGGCAATCGGTCGGTCGGTTGGTCAGTCAGTCAAGAGCAGCCTTTGGTGGATTTACGTGAGAACAGCAGGTGTGAATGGCACTGGCGAGAGAAATTTAAAGAGCCCATATTATAGATGAAATAGGGTCATATTTAGGTTGTAAGGGTCTCCAACAACAGTCTAATATGCATGCAAGGTCAAACAACACTTTGATGGTCTTATAATCTGCATTTATTTTTACCTAATTATCCCAGCGACTCCCATATGAATCGTTCAGCGATTCATTTGTACCCAAACCCGTCCTCAGCGCGAAGCTAATCTGCGCTGATTGGACCGATGACAGCCTGCTGCGATTGGTCGACGACACGGACAGGCTTCAGGGCGAGACAGAGTGAAATGCCCAGCAGATTATCAACAATATAAAAGTAGTCACAGTGCACACACGCTTCATAGTGGATTTTGGCTGCCAGTGGGTGAATGTAAATACAGACGATGGACTAGAAAATACTGACGACTAACTATTTTATCAAGCAAAAAGTCCAAGAACTGGCGTGGATATGTCCTAGCAGTCTACTTGCTCTTTTTACACACACGCACACACAGGGCCGGCGCGTCCAGAATAGAGACGGCGCGGCGGCGACACCTCCCTCCCCCTCCGCGTCCTCAGTTACATCCGCGATTACAACCCTAAGATTTCAACCGCGACATCCACCCCCCCCCCCCCCCCCGGTCCTCACTTTACAAACGGGTCCCTTTGATCACCCTTTGCCTAGAGCTTTACCCTGTTCAGAGACAGACACACACACACACATCAACCTCCTAAGAGGAGACACTCACACAAACGGCCGTCCTCAGAGGAGACACACACACACATCACACACACACACACATAGCTGACTATCCATAAACAAAGCGGCACGCGTCGCGTTTTCAACGTAGCTTTACACGCGATATGAGAATATAAAGAGTTAACCTGATACAGTACACGCGGTTACAAGTAACAAAACACAACTAAATGCATAATTTGCAAGCTAGAGTAAACGAGGCAACAATTTTAATCGCACGTACTTACACTGGTGAAATGGGGGAAGAAACTGATTCATGATCCACTGATCCTTGTTCTGACAGTCTTTACCGATCCTTTCTTTAACAAACTGATGAAGTCTTCTTTGTAAGCAGGTAGTTTCCAGAGGCTCTCGATCTGCTCAAGGCTGGGCTATATTGCTAAGGTTTCATCTTTGGGTGAACTGTCAATAATCTCCATCTGCACAGCGTGACTTCATTCGACCGGTGTCTGTGTGTGTCTCTGTATGTGTGTGTGTGTGACTTTTTTCTGTTAGTGGGCGGGGCCGCAGGTTTCAAATCTCCCGGGCTTGCGCATGCAACTACTTGTGTTTCGTAGCTGCGTCATCGCGAAACACCTAATAACTCGTTATCAAGACGACTCGTTTGAAGCACTATGAGTCGACTCTTTTATAGATGAATCAATAGTTTTAAACACTGTACACTTACAGATTTAAGCCTTAGCTGGATATTTCACTTCACTTAGAGCTGTGTGACACACTACATGGAAGGGCATTTTCAAAAACCCATAATATGGGCTCTTTAAGATCTGAAAAAGCATACACAGCGCCCTCTAGTGGATTCACAATAACTGCGAAAAATGTAGCACCTGTGATGTATTTTGCGCTCTACAGAAATGTATACAGGGGTACGCATTCATAATGAGCCTGGGCTGCAAAATTCATGCATCGGACTGAACTAAAAGAGACAAATATTTACATTTATCTTATAGAATTCCACTCGGCTCCAGGTTAGCATTCAATAGACTATGTTCCTTCAGTTTCTCCATACATTTTCTTAATCTTGCACATGACTTCCCTCTAAATCAAGACTGGAAAAGCCAGCCATGGATACAGCGATGCTGATATCGATTGGTAGTTCAGCATTACGCAAGCCTACTGGTTTTGATAGTTCTGACAGATTTTTATTTTTTTCCCCATTGATCACAAACACATGAGAGTTTTCAGCTGAAACTGTATTGGCAGAGTTCAAAAACACACTCACCAGTTCTGACAGAGGCCTTGTGGCTTCCTGAAAAAACCTCCTATAATCTTAAATGGATGGGTGCACCAAGCAGCCAAACAAAAGCTGGCTAGAATTCAACTCTCCCTGACACCTAAAATGTTGATCCAACCCGAATATGACCCTCCTGGGTGCGTGCGGCGCTAAACGTGTCAGGATAAATGACACTCGTTCCCGTACTACGCTTTTAATCAAACCCTGTTATAATTAATGCCACACTCCATTGCCCAAACAAATATCTTTGTCAAGGTGCTAGTTGCCGTACAAGTTCTCCTCAATGACGCGATAACAGGGGGGTGGGGGGGCATCCTAATTGCTTCTGTCCCAAAGACGCTGCCATCTACGGCCACAGATTTATCCTGAAAACCTCTCCTGTCCAACAAGTCCATAAAATATTTTATCACTCTGGCGCTGGCTAACTTTAATAAAGCCAGTGACCTTGAGGGATTGCCCAGGGGAGAGATGAAGCCTCTCTCTCTCTTTTTTCCGAGCAGCAGATGCGGCTCTTCCACGCAGGGGTTCTTATCACAGCTCTACTTAATTACCTGCTCTAATTTCAACAGTTTTTAAAATGACCTCCGCACCAGCACATGACAGGCTGCTTTAATTAAACAAATGAATTCGGTGCTTATCTAACAAGATCAAAGCGCTCATTTGTCACAGTGATAGTTAAGAATGCTGATAATGTTATCTGGACCAGACTGAGTTTTTACCACACAGAAAGACTGGTGATCTCATCTGAACCCAATGTGATAATTCGGGTGAGATTATGAATGCTTGTAGCATCAGATTTGGAGAAAAAAGACAAAAAGCTGTTTATGTGTTTGTGATGTGTCCAAGTTTATAATGTATTTCTTCTCTTTTGCACTGCTGGATTGTAAACCTATAAAACTTGTATTGTGAAAACGGTTGAGCTATAAATATTGAGCTGTCACAATATTGAATTCTTTGTTGTGAAATATATATTACACCAACATTTATTGCAATAAACAATACTACTGTCATTTAAAGATGCCACTCATTATGTAATGCCAGAATGACAATATTGGTCCCTATCATACACCTGTCACAATAAGGTGCAAGACGTGTTTAGCGCGATTTGTTGCTATTTTCAGACCGGCGCAACCCTAATTTTCACATTTTGCGCCACGTTGTTTAAATAGCAAACTCATTTGCAACACTTTGTGGACTCTTTGGTGTTCTAGTCTAGAAAGGAGGTGTGTTAAGACGCATTGTTGGTGCATTGTTATTTTGAGGAACTGAAATAGACTGCGCCACTGACCAACTAAAAACTGCTCTAAAGTCCAGCACAGATTGGGTTAATTTTGCGCCTATGCAGGTCCAAATGTTTACACATTGCTTAATACACACAGGATGTACAGCAATACACAAATATCTTCACATAAGAAAAAAAAGGATTCAAATGTTACAAAAAAATACTATTTTCTAAACAAATAAGAAAACCACTACCTAAAATGCATTCTTCATGTCGGGGGGCTTTTTTTTTGTTTATTCATGACAATTTGCATTGTATAATGTTATTAGTAGTAGAATGTATTATATGCATATTTATATTTGTGAAGTTTAGACATCACCATATGGGGCATAAGAATAGGATGTGTGTTTGGATATAACTGTTTTTGACCACACTTCGTTATCATTGTTCATTTATTCGTTTGCTGGAAATTAGAACTGAATTTAGAAATAGTTTTGAAGCAAATATTTGCGCTTAACAAACAAAATTAAATATGTAGGCTAATGGATCTCTTCAGTGGAGTGCATACAACACCGTTTCCTTATCCACGAACGTAAAGGAGTATAGTAAAGAATAAAAGTAAAATAGAGAGAAAGTAAAAAGGCCGAATGGAGGAAGCTCATTCTTTATCCTCATGCAGATGGTCTGTTTAACTGTTTTCTCACTAGTGAAGCATTCTTTTTTATATATAAAAAGTAGACATGAATAGTAAATGCTATAGCATCAATTTACGTGTTTATGACATACAACTCTTTTGCAAAAGACTATCATTATTTTATATTAAAAAAATCAGTTGCAATATATCGCTGCAACAAAAAATTATCGAGCTCATTTCCATAAATTGCACAATTTATTGATTTTGCGACAGGTCTAACTATCAGGGACACAATAAAGGCACGTTTTGTATTATTCAAAGTACCCAATAATTAGTTGTTTTTTTTTGGCTTTTATTATCAATATGTTAGTCTTATGGTTCTCTATAAGCAGATCTGCTCCAAAATAAATAAAAAAAAAATCCAAAATTGGATAACCTTTCAAATAAGAATGCTAACGTTCAAGCCCTCGCATCACTGATAGCCCAGAGACAGATTTTATTACACTGGAAGTTTTCTAAACCTCCTCCCACTGTCTCATTGTTGGAAGATTTGTTGTCTTTTCTATATATTGAAAAAATTAAGTTTACATTAAGAGGTTCCCCTAAAAAAAAAATAATAAAAACTGGGATCCTCTAATTAATTTTGTCAAGCATAAAACACATGATTTATAATGTTTTTTCTTTAAAAAAGATCTCTGCCCTTTTTGTTAGTGTTTGCGTGTCATTTAGATTTTATTATTATTATTCATTCATTTTCTTTTTGGCTTTGTCCCTTTATTAATCTAAGGGTTGGAATGAACCGCCAACTTATCCAGCACATGTTTTGTGCAGCGGATGCCCTTCCAGCTGCAACCCATCACCGGGAAACATCCAGACACACTCATTCACACACATATACACTATGGCCAATTTAGCTTACCCAATTCACCTATACTGTACCACATGTCTTTGGACTTGTGGGGGAAACCGGAGCACACGGAGGAAACCCACACAAACACGGGGAGAATTATTATTATTTAGATGTATATTTTTTTAGTTGCTTTGACAATTCATGTAGGTGCTAATGTCGTTTTTTAAATTTCATTTTATTCCACTCTTTAGGGGTGGGATGGGGGACCGAGGATTTTTGAATGTTCTTGTTTACCCTTAAAAATGGAAAAAAAACATGGGTATTTTTGTAGATTCCACAAAAAACATCAGGATCAAAATTTCAGTTTTAATTACCCAGTTAAATTGCACAGTATTTAACTGTAATATGAACTGTATTTTACTGTGGGACAGTGATGCAGTATTCTACTGTATTTTAAAGTTGCACTGTGAAAATGACAGTTGATTTTACGCTAAAGATATAAATTCTGTAAATACATTTACAGCGAAATAAGTGGTGCTGTAAATGTAATCACAGTATTTTTGCTCTAATTGTTTTACAGTAAGTTAATGGTGAATGCTGCCAGCAATTTACAGTAGATTCTACAGGAAATTTTAAACAGTGTAATGATAAATAGATAAAATGGATTTTCCTTTTGAGTGAAAATATCCAAACACCAGTATACACACACACACATGCACGCACGCACGCACGCACGCACGCACACTCAGTATCATGAATGATAAATGTTGGCAAACACAGTACGAACATGTAAAATGAATACCTTGAGATGAACAAACCATTGTCTTTCACTTCACTTCACTTCAATTGATTGATTGATTCTGAAAGTATGACTCCTTTCTCTTGTCTTACAAACATTCACGCCAGGTGCGACAGTGAAAAGAAATATGCTAAAATATTTCACTTCTACACTAATCCCTGTATATTAAATGTCAAACATGAAATGAGAAGAGAGTGGAAATTGAGAAACATTGGATATAATATCATAAGCCCTTCAAGTTCAACAAAAACAACCATATGTAGTCTGGATGGTTTTGAATTTGAATTTGAGAGATGATACAGACACAATATTAAAAAGAAACATCAGTAATGTTTACTTTAAAGACCTATTATATTATGTAAATTATTTAGTTTTTATTTACTTCAGACTTAATATGCTGTAACTACTACTATAGTACACATCTATCCATGTAATAATGGGATTATTGACTTACTGTATCATGAAGTCTTTTTTTACCTTCTAAACAAAAAGATAGTTGGAAAAACAGTGTGTATATAATATAGGTTTGGATTAACTGAAGGGTCAGTAAACGAAAACAGCACTTTTATGAGTCAGCTATTCCTTGAAGCCACAGAAAAATCCACTGAATGAATCAGTGAATGATTCAGTGAACACATCTGAACAGAATCAATGATAAAAACTAGGGATGTCCAAATCTGATCATGTGATGTTACCTCCCGATCAGGACTTGAATACATACATGCATATATATATACTATAGTATATACAGCTGAAGTCAGAATTATTAGCCCCTTTTTGAATTATTTTTTTTTCTTTTTTAAATATTTCCCAAATTATGTTTAGCAGAGCAAAGAAATTTTCACAGTCTAATAATATTTTTTTCTTCTGGAGAAAGTCTTTTCTCCATTTGTTTTATTTCGGCTAGAATGAAAGCCCCTTTAAGCTAATTTCCTTTTTTCGATAGTCTACAGAACAAACCATCTTTATACAATAACTTGCCTAATTACCCTAACCTGGCTAGCTAAACTAATTAACCTAGTTAAGTCTTTAAATGTCACTTTAAGCTGTATAGAACTGTCTTGAAAAATATCTAGTCAAATATTATTTACTGTCGTCAAGGCAAAGATCAAATAAATCAGTTATTAGAAATGACTTATTAAAACTATTTTGATTAGAAATGTGTTGAAAAAAAATCTTCTCTCCTTTAAACAGAAATTGGGAGAAAAAATAAACAGGGGGGCTAATAATTCTGACTTCCACTGTATATATATGTATATGGCGGAATGACATCACTTTGTTGCAGAGATGCTATTAGTTAAATGCCGGCAAGTAGAACACGGAAGCAGCTTGAAGCGGAAAGCGCGCGTATGTCTGCGGTCTGGAGGTATTATAAAAATGATGACTACAACATTGCCATAGCAAACTGTGAGATATGTAAACTTAGGATTGCAAGAGGTGGAAAAGGCTACATTTAACACTATAACCTGATAAGACCACCAAAAACAAACACCCGACAAAATACAGCGAGTTTACCCAGGCAACCCAACTGAAGACGAGATATTGAAGAGGAGATAAAAAATGCCCTGTGACAGCGCAAAGGCACAAGACACCACAGCGAAGACACACCACAGCCAAGACACATCCCTAATTCAAACTAATATATTAAATTGAAATGGTAACATACTACATGGAACAGTAAATCCGACACATTCACAAATCACACAAATTAAACTTGTAGCTTTTTTCTGAAAATGTTAAAAAATGTTGCTTGTTTGAAAGAAAGTGCTAAATTAGATATTAATAAACAATATTTTCGCAAGGCCCAACATTACTCAGAAAGAAAAGAATAAAAAGATCAATTCAAATGGCAGCAGAAACTGCAAGATTCAAACTAGCTGTAAATGAATTTGAAACTAGCAGCACATTAGTGTGTTCTCGACTCTACTGCGGCAAAACCCAACACAACTCGGCTCCGGATTGCCAATGGATTGCCACCCAGAGACAGCACAACATCTGTGTGATTTTATCACTAAGCAAAATTAGCATTCAATCATATGATCTAGCTAAATATTTGCATAACTAGTACCCCATTGCCATGTGGCTTGATTATTCAAACACGTTACGACATGCAGCTGTTCTGATCAAACTAGTTTGCTGATAAATTACTATAAAAAACGATACTGCCATAATAAACCATGGAATTACCAAATGATTTCCATTCTAGGAGAATTCTTTAGATGAAATATTCTGCTTGACTGTCAATATGTTCTGCAAGGAGCATGTAGTTTACAAAAACTAGTCTTAAAAAATAATAACCAACCAATCAATAAATAAATTCCAAAGAGACAGAAGAAAAAACAGGACAACTGAACTTGAATAGGAGTAAATTTCCTAATGATCACTACACTTTTTTGGACCAGTGTAATATTAGCACAAACAAAAATTCATTATGCTTATCAATTTTAACTAAACCGTCATTGACCATTGTTTTGTTTATGTTTTGGAGGCTGCTTCACAAAACAAATTTTTTAAATGTTGCCATGTCCACTTATTATAAGCAATGTATTTTAAGAGTCGTTGAGCGTAACAAATCTAGTTTAATAAGGCGGATGCAGGTTTTAATTTATTGGCTTGTGGCCTATTTCTAAGATAAACATCTATTTGAAACGTCATTATTGGCTTCTGGTTATTTGTTGCTCTTTTTAAAAAGATCTGGCAACACTAATGAGTCAACACATAACTTATTCCCTGTCTTTGCATACAGAAAAGACGCACTTTTGCAGTCTGAAAAGCATTTAAATGTTATTAATGACCAATAGTTCAGTTAGGATTCATAAACACTCATTTGACACACATTTGTTACTACTTGAATACTCCAGAAGATAATTTGGTTGTTGAATGCTGTTGTCACTCCAGTAAATTACTGAACTGTGTGTGTACAAACCATGATTAAGCATTAAAAGCTGAACTGACAACTGCAATGTGTACATATATGGCCTCAGTTTCTAATATACTGCTTCTAAAGACCATTCATTAATACTGTTTTTTAGAAGTATTACTTGTACCTGTAACTATACAATAACATTTGTTTTAAAAGACAGTTTTCAGCTTCCTGGTAGAATATCTTATTTTGTGTTCAACAGAAGAAAGAAACTTATAAAGATTTGAAAACACTTGAGGGGGAGAACATTGTGAGTAATTTTACATTGCAGGCTGCATCTTTATAAATACAATCAAGACAATCTCATAGTGTATAATGTGCTATGAACATGAATATTGGAAAAATAAAATGCATGACTATTATGTATTATTCACACTATTACAAATATAGCTATAGCCTTTGTTATAATTCAGTGCATAATATGATTTGTTTCGTCTTTAGAGACATTTATAGAACTGTTATGCTTGATTATAAATAGTTATCAACAGAGTTATAATTCATTATGAGCACTGGCTTCATAGGGAATGTTACCAAGATTCTATGCATGCTCAGGACAACGGTCATTGATAGTAATTTGCTCAGTTATGCCATTTTAAATGCAAAGATGTTTGTTTAAGATGTTACTGTTATGTCAAAGTGAAATTAATACATCATAACCTGCCTTTGTTATGACAACTTGACATCATTAAGAAAACATACCTGTCATAAATCTATCATAAACCAGATTATAAATGTCGTGTATATTTTTCTGATGATTGTTTCAGTGGAACAAGCTGAATTTGTTGAAAATTTCTCGTTAAAACTGTCAATACTATGTCAAATAATTGAATAACAGTGTCATTCATATTTAATGTAATTTATTAACAAACTACATTTGTACCACTGTATTTGAGGTCAAGAAAAAATATTAATAACACTGTTATAAAATTCATGACACAATTATAATGGCTTCATGACAATCATGTTTATGACAGATTTTTGGCAAGTTATGCTGTCTTGACAATGTACAAAAACCCAACACAGGCTCATTGCGAAAAAGTACCCCTGTATACATTTCTTGAGAGTGTGAATTATGTAGCCAGAGCTACGTATGGCTGCATTTAGTCCTTAAAATGAATACTGAGGAGTGGTATGACGCCGCAGACGAATTTTGTTCAGCTAACCGCTTACCTCAGTGTGGACTGCTTTTCCGCTGTTACCAGTTTGCCCATTAGCTCGCCATGTACGTCAGCGAACTTGAGATGTAGAGGAGTTGACTGCAACGATGGGGTTTGGGTCTGGTGAAGAATGGTTAAGGAAGCAGGTAAAACAAAAACAAAAGGAAAAAAATAAAATCTACAAGTCAATAACAAGGTAAGAACGTGGTAAGATGTGAAAACGTAGTAAAAATCAGGCAAGGTCTTTTCTTTTTCTGGAGTGCTTTTGAAAACAATGTCGGTTGGGTTTAGGGAAGGGGGTGGGTGGGGTAATGTGTAGGTTGGTCAGTCAGTCAGTCGGTCAGTCAGTGGCCTCTGATGGATTTATGTGAGAAAACAAATGGCACTCGCAAGAGAAATTTGAGAACTGAACGAGCATCCACAGCGGTCTCTGGTGGATTCATGAAAACAAAAACTGAAGAAAAAAAAAAGCGTATCTCCTCGGATGTATTTCGCGATCTACAGAAATGTATACAGGGGTACGTATCAATAATGAGCCTAGGTTGCAACAATCGGTTGTGACACATTTTGTTATGTTATCTCAAACAATATCATCTTTGTGTTTAAAATGATATAACTGAGTGTATGACACAACAAAAATATATAAAAGATTTGTAAAATTTCACGAAAAATAAATTAATAACAAAATCTCATTCATATGCATGCCACAGATCATAATTAAAAAAAAACAGGGGTCTAATGAAGACCCCTGTAAAGTGTTACCTATTTAACTTTAACTGTTAAAAGAAATCAAAAACTTTGTTTCCAGGTTAAATCTGGATTTAAAATCCCAGACTTTCAATGTTGACTTTTAAATGCCACCCTATGAATATGCTAATTAGCACTACCATGATATAAATCAAAGCCCCACAGCATAACCCTCCGATGCCATCAATGAATCATGGAACTGCCACAGCACTTTTTTTCCGTAAGGGTGTTATCATCATCATTATGATCCGAGCGTCTCAAACAAAGGACGAAGAAGCGTAATCTGTAGAACACCAAGGCGTTATCATGTTAATAATCCACAACAGCAGCTGAGGACAGAAAAACAACAACAGCATGACAAATAATACCTGCTTGACAATGCACTCGAGACACTTTACTGCATGATCAAGATTCTTAATGAGCTGGCCGAGGAGATACCTGGTTGGCAAATAGAGGGAGAGAGAAATGGAGAGAGAGAGAGAGAGAGTTTGACTGAAGACTCCCTCTCTTCAACTGCATGCCGGAGGGTAGAGCTGAAGTCTCTTCAGGAAGCAGCAGGCTGGATCTATGGAGGCTCCTCTCCGAGACACAGACATCTGCAGGCCTGACAGCCTCTGACAAATGAGATCCAGTTAAAGCTAAACAGCTCACTCTCAGCACCCCTCATCCCAAATGAAACACACACACATACACACGCATGGGCTGAGGACCTGTCAAGCACACAAGAAGACTGGATGGCCTCGGGCAACAATCTCACACATTCAGCGGCGGAGGTAGCTGGGGGGCTACACCCCAACGCAGCATCCATCCGTATGACCGATCAGAGACAGCGTGAAGGGAAAGAGAGAGAGAGAGAGAACTCTGCGCTAAGGACTGATTTCTACACATTGATGTTGGTGGCTAAGGTGTGAGAGAAGCTGTCATAACAGAGCAGTGCAGGCTGTGTCTGTCGATGAGCTGTCCTTGAACTTGTGAAAGTGCAGTTCCACACTTGGGTGAGAAACATGACGCAGCAGAAGACTTACACGACGCTTCACTGTCGCTCTGTAGTGCCCGGTCAATCATGCGATGAGCCAAAACAGGAAGTGATGTCATGAGGAATCCTGCTGGGATGCTACACTACAGCATACTCTGAAAAATGCCAGGTTATTTCA